>NC_064856.1:19429685-19729685 GCF_024139225.1 Suncus etruscus | reverse complement strand
GCCTCATCCCCATGCAGAGATAGATGGAACTGTCCTGAATAGGTGACAATGTAGGGTCCATAATCTCAGTCACTGGCTGCAACAGAGTGGAGAAGTCTAAATAAGGGTGGATTGAGGAAAAATGCTGAAAAGGCCTCTCGCCACTTGTTCTCACAGCCTATCTGCCCATGTTCTAAGATCACTGAAGCCATAAGTGCCTCAGAAACTAAAGTAATTAGCTTCATTCCATGCTCTAGGAGCCTAGAAAAAATATTCACTCAAATTGTCACCCAGGAGGTCTTTATTTTTGTACAACCTGGCAATGCAAAATTCTGTGCTCAGCCCATCTCTTAAAGGTCCAACAATATTTAAGATTTTATATATTGGGTGTACTTAAGAGTTACTTTAGGGATAGAGTTCTATTACTTCAAAACAATAATTTAACAACTACTGTTTATTGACAATATTACAAAAAGATAGATAAAAATGGATAAATATACTGCTAGCATTTTTCACAGCCTAAAATGGCTGTGTTCTGAATAACTCAGCTGCCATTTATATTAGGCTAAATGTTCTAAATGCTATAGAAAATCAAACAAAAGGAAATTTGCTAAAAGCATTGGTTATCATGGAAGGATTAGTTTGTCTTCTTCAGGTCAAGATTTAAAAAAGAAAAAAATATAAAGCAACTTTGAATAAAGAAATTCAAACAATGCAATCTACAAATGTGTCTCACGTGGAATTTTAGAAGTTAATAACACTTCTGGGTCAGAGAGAAAAAACAAATATTAAGGTATTTGTCTTGCATGCAGCTCATCCCAGTTCAATTTCAAGCACTGGATGCTCCCCCAAGACTATCTTTGAGCGTTACCCAGTGTGGCACCAAAATCATCATCATCATCATCATCATCATAAATAATAAAAGTAACAACATGTCCAAATTCCATAGCATTAAAGGAAAAGTCATGGATTAATGGAACCACTCAGGTTTTGTTTTTCTATCATAAAACAATAAATTATTTTACAAACAAACATTCTCTTACTAGCACAGGTCATTTTGGATCTCTGAAGTTTTCTTGTAGAGATTCAGTGTAAAACATTAATAAGTTTGAGAAAACAAGATTTATCAACTTGGAACTCCAATCTGCCTACTAGCTTTTCCTTGGACTCTGTAATGACTTTCTTTTTAATAGCAAACATTTAATTATCTTTGAAATTAGAGTTGAAGAAGGAAAGAGAGAAAGAAAGAGAGAGAGAAAGAGAGGACCATCAGAGCTCTGGAGACTAAAAGGTGCCAATAATAAATCCCAGCTCTGCTCTGTGGCTAAAGAAAATTAGAAAAAGATGGAAAAATTGAGAATGTTGTGGATGTGTACTACATCTTCATAATCCATTCATATGTGGTTGCTAAAGCACAGATTCATAGAAGTCATGATATCTAAGCTATAACCACCAAACTTTGTAATGAACCTGTCAAGGTGGATTGAGGGTGGGGGAGGAGGATGGCAGAGAATGAGAACACTGGTAATGGGAATTGACACTGATAGTGTATTATTATATGTCTAAAGAGAAACTATAAACAACTTTGTAAATCATGGTTCTTTAACTAAATTTAAAAAATTTAAAAAAAAAAGACTAAAAATGCTGCTGCTCTGAGTGATGGTTTTCTTTTATTAGGTTTTATTTGTGAAAAAGAACTTTACAAGCTGAGCTCTCTGGCCTGTAAAGGCTCTGCCCTGCTGTGCCTTTGTTCACTCTGAGGACTTCAAGGGAAACTTCTCCTGCACCTGTCTGCCTATGTTTCTCAATCCCTGAAGGTCTCTCCAGAGGCTTAGGGAGCTCACGCCCAAAAAACTGCATTTTGAAGTTACCCAGTGAGTAAATTCTGGCTGTGGGGGTTGCCATCCAATAAGCTGAGCTCTCTGGCCTGTGGATGCTCTGCCCTGCTGTGCCTTTGTTCACTCTAAGGACTTCAAGGGAAACTTCTGCACCTGTCTACCTGTGTTTCTGAATCCCTGAAGGTCTCCTCAGAGGCCTAGGGAGCGCACCCCCCAAAAACTGTCAACTAGAGGCAGCAGAAGAGTGTGGCTGCTTTGCTTCGCAGCTAGACACTCTTTCTAACCAATGAACCCCACCATAACATGCAGGAAAAACAAGACTACAAGGTGACAATGGGGAAACCTCACAGGCAAACACCATGCACAGAGAATAAAGATAAAAGCTCGAAT
The DNA here is from genome assembly GCF_024139225.1 of Suncus etruscus. Lineage (NCBI taxonomy): Eukaryota > Metazoa > Chordata > Mammalia > Eulipotyphla > Soricidae > Suncus > Suncus etruscus. Next base: position 19,727,478 of record NC_064856.1, on the reverse strand, counting down.
GATCTAATAAATTCAAACCACCTGATTAACCTCTCGAATAAGGAACTTAAAATAGCAATATGGAAGATGTTTGAAGAACTCAAAAAAAGCATAGATCGATCTGAACAGAACACAAAGACAAAAATCAGAAAAATCCAAACTGAAATAACAGATCTGAAAAACACGGTAGCTCAACTGAAAACCTCAGTGGATGGCCTCGACAGCAGGGTATCAGCAGCTGAGGAGATAATTGGAGTACTGGAAGATGTGATGCAGAAAAACTCAACACAACAGAAGAAATTGGAAAAGAACTTAAGACAAACAAACAGGCAATGAAAAAAGTACTCAAGGAATGTGAACAGATGAAAATAGAAGTCTTTGATAAACTCAACAGAAACAACATAAGAATCATTGGAATCCCAGAGACCCAGGTAGGAAATCTCCAGGAAGAATCAACTGTCAAAGACATCATCAAAGAGATACTCCCAGAGTTAAAGACTACATGGCAATCATAACCTGCATGCAGGAAGAGTACCAGCTAAAAGAGACCCAAAGAAAAATACCCCAAGACACATCCTCATTACAATGACAAATCCCACAGATAGAGATAGAATAATAAAAGCAGCAAGATCAAAAAGGGAAATTACATTCAAAGGAGCATCCCTAAGACAGACATGTCACAAGAAACTCTCAAGGCCAGAAGACAGTGGTGGGATATTGTGACAACACTGAATGAAATTAATGCCTTACCGAGAATACTGCACCATTCCCGACTCACATTCAGGTTTGAACGAAAATACATAGCTTCGTGGATAAACAACAGCTCAGAAACTTCACAGATGATAAAACAGCCTTAAAGGAAAAACTGACAGGTCTACTCTAAGACAATAGAGACCAACAAACACAGCAAACTTATCTACAAAGATGACATTAAATCCTATGACAATCATCTCCCTAAACGTCAATGGACTAAATTCACCAATTAAAAGACACAGAGTGGCAAAATGGGTCAAAAAGATGAATCCAACCTTCTGCTGCCTACAAGAAACACATCTGAATAGTCAGAACAAACATAGACTCAAAATCAAAGGCTGGAGGAAAATCATCCAAGCAAACAACACCCTCAAAAAAGCTGGGGTGGCCATACTAATATCTGATGACACCAACTTTATACTCAGAAAAGTGGTAAGAGACAAAGATGGACACTATATACTATTCAAGGGATATGTGCAACAGGAAGAAATCAGACTATTAAACATATATGCACCCAATGAGTGACCAGCAAATTATCTAATACAATTACTGACAAATCTGAAAGAAGAAATCAATAATAACACAATAATTGTGGGAGACCTCAACACGGCCCTATCAAAACTTTATAGGTCAACCAGACTGAAACCCAACAAAAACATACTAGCGCTAAAAAGATTAATGGAAAAAAGAGGACTAGTATATATATATATATATATATATATATATATATATATATATATATATATATATATATATATATATGACACTCCATCCCGAAAAACCTGAATACACATTCTTCTCCAATGTACATGGGTCATTCTCCAGTATAGACTACATGCTGACACATAAAACATACCTTCATAAAATCAAGAGGATAGAAATCTTGCAGGCTACCTTTGTTGACTACCAGGCTCTGAAATTAGATGTGAACTACAAAGCCACACAGAAGAAAACTTTAACAATTGGAAATTAAACACCCTGCGACTGAACAACCAGTGGGTCCAAGATGAAATCAAAAAGGAAATCAAAACGTTCCTGGAAACAAATGATAATGAAGACACAAACTGCCAGAATCTATGGGGCACAGCAAAAGCGGTCCCAAGAGGAAAATTTATAGCTCTACAAGCACACATCAGGAAGGAAGAAGGGGCTTACCTGAATAACTTAATGATGGAGCTAAAAAATTAAAAAATTTCTCAAAGTAGTTTCTGATTGCCCTTTGAATCTCTACCATATCAGCAGTGATCTCTCCTTTTTTATTCCTAACATGAGTTATCAAGTTTCTCTCTCTCTCTTTCCTTGTTAGTTTTGCCAGTGAACTATCAATCTTGTTTATTTTTTCAAAGAACCAACTTCTGCTTTCCACTATTTACCATAGCAAGACTCTGAAAACAGCCAAGATACCCTTCAACAAATGAATGGCTAAAGAAACTGTGGTACATATAAACAATGGAATATTATGCAGCTGTCAGGAGAAATGAAGTCATAAAATTTTCCTATACATGGATGTACATGGTATTTATTATGCTGAGTGAAATAAGTCAGAGGGAGAGAAAGATGCAGAATGATCTCACTCGTTTATGGCTTTTAGGAAAAATCAAAAACATTCTTGTGATAATAATCTTCAGACACAACAGAGAAAAGAGCTGGAAGTTACAGCTCACCTCATGAAGCTCACCACAAACAGGGATGAGTTTAGTTAGAGAAATAACTATGTTTTGAACTATCCTAGTAATAAGTATGTACGAGGGAAATAGAAAGCCTGTCTAGAGTACAGGCGAGGGTTGGGTGGGGAGGAGGAAGATTTTGGACATTGGTGATGGGAATGTTGCTGTGGTGATGGGTGGTGTTCTTTACATGACTGAAACCCAAACACAATCATGTATGTAATAAAGTTGGTTTAAAAAAAGAATAAAATATCTTGTACTTCAAAAAAAAAGAAAAAAGAAAACAAGACAGACAGACATAATAAAGAAAAGCATGGGGCCAGGGGACTCCCAGCTTCATGGACTGAGAGTCCTGAAGTCCTCCACCTGGGACATTAAAAAAAATTAGAAAATGACCAAAAACGGAGCCTAAAATAGTGAGACAGAAGGAAATAACAAAGCTGAAAGCAGAACTCAATAAACTGGAAAACCAAAAAACAATCTGAAAGATCAACAAAAGCAGAAGTCGGTTCTTTGAAAAAATAAACAATATTGATAGACCTTTGGCAAAACTCACAAAGAGAGAGAGAGAGAGAGAAACCTGATAACCTGTATTAGAAATGAAAAGGGGGAGATCACGACAGATATTGCAGAGATCCAAAGGGTAATCAGAGACTACTTTGAGAAACTTTATGCTACTAAACATGAGAACTTAGAAGAAATGGAAAAATTCTTGGACACTTATAACCTTCCACATTTAAGGATGTAAAATATCTAAACACCCTCATCACCACTAAGGAAATTAAAACTGTAATCAAACATCTGCCCAAAAAGAAAAGCCCAGGCCTAGATGGATCTCCTAATGATTTTTTCAAATCTTTCAAGAGGAGCTACTAGCCACCTCTTCCATGAAATTGAAAAAATGGGAACACTCCCAAACAGCTTTTTTGAAGCCAACATCACCTTGATACCAAAATCAGACAGAGATGCTGCCAAAAAAAATTACAGACAAATATCCCCGATGAATGCTGATGCAAAGATCTTTAACAAAATCCTGGCAAATAGGATCCAATGCATCACCAAGAAGATGCAAGTAGGTTTCATCCCAGGAATGCAAGGATGGTTTAACATCCATAAATCTATCAACATCATACACAACATCAACAAGAAAAAAATAAAAATCACATGATCATATCAATAGACTCAGAGAAAGCATTTGATAAGGTCCAACATCCATTCTTGATCAAAACTCTCAGCAAGATGGGAAAGGAAGGAATCTTTCTCAATCTAGTTAAAGCGATCTATCACAAACCAATGGCAAATATTAGCCTCAATGGAGAAAAACTAAAAGCCTTTCCTCTAAATTCTGGTACAAGACAAGGCTGTCCGCTGTCACCACTCCTCTTCAACATAATACTGGAAGTTCTTGCTATAGCGATCAGGCAAGAAAAAGATATCAAGGGAATTAAGATAGGAAAGGAAGAAGTCAAGCTCTCATTGTTTGCAGAAGAAGTGATACTCTACTTAGAAAACCCTAAAGACTCTACCAAAAATCTTCTAGAAACAATAGACTTATATAGCAAGGTGGCAGGCTACAAAATTAACACACAGAAATCAATGGTCTTTTTATACACCAATAATCATAGGGAAGAGAAGGAAGTCAAGAAGGCAATCCCATTCACAATAGTGCCACACAAACTCAAATATCTTGGAGTCAACTTGACCAAAGATGTGAAGGACCTATACAAAGAATACTATAAATCCCTGCTCCAAGAAATAAAAGAGGACACACGGAAATGGAAACAAATACCCTGCTCATGGACTGGTAGGATTAACATCATTAAAATGGCATTACTCCCCAAAGCATTATACAGATTTAATGTGATCCCCTTAAAAATACCCATGACATTCTTCAAAGAAGTGGATTAAATATTTATGAAGTTCATCTGGAACAATAAATACCCTCAAATAGCTAAAGCACTCCTAGGGAAAAGGAAAATGGGAGACATAACTTTCCCCAACTTTAAACTGTACTACAAAGTAATAGTTATCAAAACAGTATGGCATTGAAATAAAGACAGACCCTCAGATCAGTGGAATAGGCTTGAGTTCTCAGACATTGTCCCCCAGACATACAATTACCTAATTTTTGAAAAAAGTGCAAGAAATCCTAAGTGGAGAAGGGAAAACCTCTTCAACAAGTGGTGCTGGCAGAACTGGTTAGCCACTTGCAAAAAAGCGAACATAGACCCCCAGTTAACATCATGTACGAAGGTAAAATCCAAATGAATTAAAGACCTTGATATTAGACCAGATACCATAAGGTATATAGAACAACACGTCAGTAAAAGACTCCATGACATTGAGACTAAAGGCATCTTCAAGGAGAAAACTGCACTTTCCAAACAAGTGGAAGCTGATTTCAACAGATGGGAATACATTAAACTGAGAAGCTTCTGCATCTCAAAAGAAATACAAGATACAGGATACATGAGTCACCCACCGAGTTTATCAAAACAGCAACAGCAATAGTTATCAAAACAGCATGGTATTGGAATAAAGACAGATCCTCATATCAGTAGAACAGGCTTGAGTACTCGGAGAATGTTTCTCAGATATACTGTCACCTAATTTTTGATAAAGGAGCAAGAAATCCTAAATGGAATAGGGAAGACCTCTTCAATAAGTGGTGTTGGCACAACTGGCTAGCCACTTGTTTAAAAGCAAACGTAGACCTCCAGCTAACACCATATACAAAGGTAAAATCCAAATGAATTAAAGACTTAGATATCAGACCTGAAACCATAAAGTATATAGAACAACATGTAGGTAAAATGCTCCATGACATTGAGACTAAAGGCATCTTTAAGGAGGAAACAGTACTCTCCAAACAAGTGAAAGCAGAAATAAACAGATGGGATTATATTAAGCTGAGAAGCTTCTGCACCTCAAAGGAAATAGTGCCCAAAATACAATAGCCACCCACTGAGTGGGAGAAACTATTCACCCAATACCCATCAGATAAGGAGTTAATATCCAAAATATACAAGGCACTGACAGAACTTTACAAGAAAAAAACATCTAACCCCATCAAAAAATGGGGAGAAGAAATGCACAGACACTTTGACAAAAAAAAATACAATTGGCTAAAAGGCACAGGAAAAAATGCCCCACATCACTAATCATCAGGGAGATGCAAATCACAACAACTATGAGGTACCACCTCACACCACAGAGATTGGCGCACATCACGAATAATGAGAACAAGCAGTGCTGGCGGGGATGTGGAGAGAAAGGAACTCTTATTCACTGCTGGTGGGAATGCCCTCTAGTGCCAGGGGTCTCAAACTCACAGCCCACGGGCCATTTGCGGCCTTCTGTACAACATTTTTTGGCCCTGCCCTAGAGGAATCCTTTTTTGTTTTGTTTTGTTTTAGTTGTTTGGGTCACAGCCCACAATGTTCAAAGCTTACTACTGACTTTGCACTCAAGGATCACCCCGACTTTGCCTCCTGTGGCCCCCAGGTAAATTGAGTTTGAGACCCCTAGTCCAACCTTTATGGAAAGCGATATGGAGATTCCTCCAAAAGCTGGAAGTTGAGCTCCCATATGATCCAGCTACACCACTCTTAGGAATATACTCTAGGAACACAAAAATACAATACAAAAATCCCTTCCTCACACCTATATTTATTGTAATACTGTTTACAATAGCCAGACTCCATAAACAACCTAGATGCTCCTCAATAGATGAATGGTTAAAGAAACTATGGTACATATATACAATGGAATATTATGCAGCCGTCAAAAGAGATGAAGTCATGAAATTTTCTTATACATAGTTGCAACTCTTAACACATTCAAACTGTGTCCTACAGAATTTATCTGGGCACTGCCACCTATGGACAGACATGCTTTCCTGACTTGATCTCCAAAACCCCAGCAGTTGTTGAACAAAGCCTTCTTCAACAACGCCTTCAATCTCTAGTTGCCTGAATGGATTACACTGAAACTCACATGCTGGCCTTGTGAGAGTTCTAGACAAAACCATTTTATAGGAAGACCAGTGTTCTCTAATCTCATGTTCCTCTAGAACAGGGGTCTTCAAACTGCGGCCCGCAGGCCACATATGTATTTATTCCCATTTTGTTTCTTCACTTCTAAGTAAGATATACGCAGTGTGCATAGAAATTTGTTCATAATTTTTGTTTTTACTATAATCTGGCCCTCCAACAGTCTGAAGGACAATGAACTGACCCCCTGTTTAAAAAATTTGAGGACATCTGCTCTAGAACATTCTGAGCTTAGGGAAGAGCAAAATTCAAAGTTAAAAGAATATTGGGATATTTTCCCACAAATTTCTATTAACCAAAAAGTCCCAGAATCCTTACCCTTCACCAGTCATGGTGCTTGCGACTTCAGAATAGAGAAGCAGCCTCAAAATTGTTATATCATTCCTACAAATACAGTTAGAAATATAACAAAATTTTAAATCTCATTATTAAGAGCTACAAAGGATGGTATCTAAATAAATACAAATAAAATGCAAAAAGTCAAAAAATTTATGAAATATTTTCCAAATTGATTTTAGAACATAAATAGAGATAAAATATACCACTTCCAAAAATAAAATAATTCCATAATATAAAAAGACAGTAACTTCAAAATTAATTAATAAATATTTGCTTCTAATAAAAATCACAAAAAAAATCCAAAAATAAAATGATATGCCTATGCTAAAATCCATAAGAAATGATCAAGGACAAAGATTAGCCAAGATATTTTGAATAATAAGCATGGAGATTTTTTTCTAATAATTATTTGAGCTTTTTACAAAGGCATGGTTACTAAGTCTATGTGGTATATTTTATAATAATAGGAAATAGGCCTGAAAAACTGAGTTTAAAAACTCCAAAAGAAGTTCACCAGTATATGGTGACATTAAAAAAATAAGAGGGGGCTAAAGCAATAGCACAGTAGGGTAAGGCCTTTGACCCAGGTTCTATCCCCAGAGTCCCATATGGTCCCCCAATCCTGCCAGAAGTGATTTTTTTTTTTTGGTTTCTCGGGCCACACCCATTTGATGCTCAGGGGTTACTCCTGGCTAAGCGCTCAGAAATTGCCCCTGGCTTGGGGGGACCATATGGGATGCTGGGGGATCGAACCGCGATTGCAATCTTTCCTTGGTTAGTGCTTGCAAGGCAGACACCTTGCCTCTAGAGCCACCTCGCCGGCCCCCAGAAGTAATTTCTGAGTGCAGAGCCAGGAGTAACCCTGATTGCTATTGGGTGCTGCCACAAACAAACAAACAAATGATGGTTTAGTCATGCAACTGTTCGATTAATTTTTTAAACTATGATAATTATATAGTTGGGTGGGGGGTTTTTTGTTAGTTTTTGGGTCATACCCGGCAGCGCTCATGGGTTATTTCTGACTCTATACTCAGAAATCGCTCCTGGCAGGCTCGGGGGACCATATGGGATGCCGGGATTCGAACTACCGTCCTTCTGCATGCAAGGCAAACGCCTTACCTCCATGCTATCTCACCGGCCCCAATTATATAGTATTTTAATTGATCTTTGTGACTACCCACCCCCAGGGTCTAAAAAATTTATTCAAGGGGGCCAGAGCAATAACACAGCAGTAAGGCACTTGCTGTATGCAGCCAACACTGAATGGACCCCAGTTCGAATCCCAGCATTCCATATGGTCCTCGATCCTGCCAGGAGTAACTTCTGAAAGCCACCAGGTGTGACACAAAAGTCAAAAATAATTCATTCAAAGTTGTGTTTGCACACCATTGTTTATTGCTGCACTTAGTACAATAACTAAGATATGAAATCAATCTAGATGTCAATGACAGATTAATGCATTATGAAGATGTGATACATATACGCAGGAATAACATGAGAAAATCATGGAGTAAAAGGTAAGAATGGTCCAAAAACACATGAGCAATGATCAGTTTCTCAGATAATTCGATAAACATTAAATAAACAACAATGACATTTTTTCACAGCAATCATGTTTACATAAAATTTAAAAGTATGAAAACTGCAATTGTTAGTGCAAACGTCCTCTTTTTTAGATCTTTATTTTCCAAGGTTCTAGAATCCTCACAAAATAACAATTATATAATTGGGTCTGCATGGAAACCTCAGAAAGTTCCAGAGAGGAAAAGTCTTTGTATGTTCATTCTTTAACCACAGCAGAGGAAAAGCAGAGGATTCTAGTATGTGAACCAAGCAAACAGCCATTTGGAAATGTGACCTCAATATGAAAAGCAACTTATAAAAAATTTTAGGATAAAACAGACGAGAATTTAAATATATGACACTTCTTCAAGAATAAGCTTTAGTGAGAAATTAAAACTTTAAATTCAGAATATTTTGAAAATTATCATAATAAAATAATCATGATCAAATTTAAAAATATTAAAAAAATTTAAATGATTTAAATGTCTATGTACTCTGAGTATTCCATCTTTCTTTCTATATAAATTAAAAATTTAATTAAAAAGCTTTAAACTAATCTATACATGTTTGTATGTAAACATATACATATACATGTGCACATATATGCAGGTATAAATATATATTTTATATTTTCAATATAGTCTTCTTTTTGTTTATGCAAATTTAAGCACGAAAAGAAAATAGTATATAGTATAGTATATACTATATTTAGTATAGTATATGGTGGTAGAGGCAGCTCTAGGTATTGATATTATAAAGTCATATAATTTTCTTTTGTTGTCATTTTCCTAATTTTCAAAATAGATATACATTAATTTTAGTTTGAAGAACAGAATATATTCATTAGAAAAGATCATTGAAAATTTTTAAGGGCAGAAAATATCTAGCTTTAGTTTATTGATATTGTTTACTTTACTTTTTTCTAGTATTTATTAGACCTCTACTAATATTTTCTCACCTCCTGAAATTCTATTTCATCATATATGATTTTCATTTTCTTATATTTATTGTGATTTTTTTTTTCAGAAGAACCGATCACAAAAAAAGAAAATTTTATTTACAATGAGAGTTTCTTTCTGATACTCTGTCTTTTGTCCCATATACTAGAATAGTTTTGCCAGCCTATCTTCAGTATCACTGATTCATTTCTCCACAAATGTGGAAACAATTATTTGGGGCTTATCAGCTACATTCAGTCCTTCTATTGCATATTTTCTTATATCATCCTAAGTGATCAAGATATCATTGTCAAAAGCTATACACAGAGAGAACCAGTTACGCTAGCAGTCCAGGGGTCAAAGATGCTGAGAACTGGGGTGGAGGGAGTACAACACTGGTGGTGAAAATACCCCTGATTCAGTACCACTATGACCACAAAGATTACTGTGAAAGATTTGTAATTCATGTTGGTCACAGTAAAAATTATTTTAAAAAAAGATCATTGTCAAATAATATTGTACAAGTTTAAGTTGTATAACATGTTGCTTTGATACTCCTGTATTATAAAACCATAATATTAGCCAATATTTTTAGATTTTCACAAGATTACCATTTCTTTTTGTGTGATTAAAAACGTGGAAGATCTACACTCAATAACTGTAAAGTACAATAAGTCCCCATTCTAAGCAAAATTACTATAACAAAAATTCTAAGTAATCAGCTAAAGTTCTCATTATAATGGGCTGGAAATTTTTTCTCATCAATTTTTCAGTAAAACTATATTCAACAGAAAAACATAGATACTGCCACATAGAAAGCATTTGCGGGCCAGAGGTTGTTTAGGTGTTTTCCTTGCATGCAGCTGACCCCAGTTTAATCTGTGGCACTGCACACAGTATTTTCCAGGACCACCAGGAGTGATCCTTGAGCATAGAGCCAGGAGTAAACTGAACATAACTAGGTGTTTGTATTTGTGCCCAAGACACAAACAAGCAAATAAAATGCATTTTATCCTATTGACATTTACCATTCTGCTTATTTATTCCACATACCTTTATTTTTGTAACTAGAAATGTGTACCCTAACCAATATCTCTATTGTCCTGCCCTCCAGTTCCTGGGAACCACCCCTCTGATTTTTGCTTTTAGTGTTACTTATGTTTTTATTCCACATTTAAGTGATGTTATGCACTATTTGTCTTTCTCTGTCTGTCTCCTCTCTGTTTCCCCTTATATTTTCCATTTCCCTCCAATCCCCCAAAGCTTTTACCCAAGTCTTCCTCTGTCAAGAACTGTCTTCCTGTTTCCAACTACTGCCTTTGAGAGGCCTGCCCTAACTCCCCTAAGTTTAAGGAATCAGAATCTACTGCACCTAGAAATGTATCATTGCAGCAGGGACTACAGAAATTACAGCACACTCAGCACATGCCTGAGTGATACCAAGATCAATGTTTATATCAACCATTTCAGCACTGACACACAACATACCTGGGTGAGTGTCAGACTCACCCAGTTCTGTGAGGTACATGATTTCTAACTGATAAGCCATGCTGACATGCCTCTCTAATTAAAATAGAAATAAATCATACTTGGTTTATGGCCATTCCTTTAGCCCTTCTCTGAATTTCTAAATATAGCTTGCATTTTTAAATGTACTTTTGTCTTCTTATTAATTTCTAAGAACCATTATATAAGTATAATTTCAATTTATTTAAATTCCTTCATACATAAAGTATATTTTATAAACATTGTATGTTATGCTGTTGTCTATTATGGTATATAATATCGCATACAGATAAATGTATGTAAATAATAAGTTAGTTCTATGAAGTTATACTATATAATACATCTTTATCTCTGGATATTTTCTTTTTTCTTCATTATTTCAGATATCTTATTTCATTTTACTCTGCTATCAATCTCACATGTTTTATTTATAAAAACTTGTCTTACTGCTGCCTGCAACAAATGTCCTCCTATATTTTCTCTTGAAGATTTAAATATTCAGTGTTCTCTACTCAAGTCACATTTTAAAGTAATCATTTTACTTAATCATTTTACATTTAATTCAGTGATCTGAATTAATGAAACTAAGTAATTCAGTTCTGCTCTTGAAGTATTTATTGATTGAAGTCAAAGAAAGACCTAGATCAGGACATGGCTCTGCCTCTGTTAGACAGCTTTTTCTAGGTTCCGTTGTATGATTTGAAATATCCAAGTTCTAGTTTATAAAACAAATATTTGTTTTATACAAATTTGTTTTATAACAAATATATCATTCATATTACACATGAACACTGGTCCCATTTGTGTAAGATCAGCCCATTATAGATAGAAACAGGTGGAAGAAACAGTCTCTGCTCTTGGTGTCAGTCTAAAGATTAAGGAATAGAATTTGAGTGATGTAAACCAAAAGTAGCTTCTAATAGCTTCTATTCTTGGACATAAGAAGCAGATCATCAGTCAAAAGAAGCCGTATCTTTAGACAACAAGCCCATGTATTGAATAAAATACAATATTGTATCTATAAGGAAGGAATGACAAATCCAAGAATAAGACAAAAATAATTAAATAATACCTTCTATCATAGCACCTCCACTCAAACTGCATGGAGAAAACACCCATTTTCTATTGTTTGGTTTTTGAGCAGCATCTAGTGGTGCCATAGACCATACACATTGTCATAAATTGAAACTGAGTTGTCTGCATGCAAAGCAAGTACTTACTTGCTATACTAACATATAGCTGCCCACATACCTGTTTAATATAGACAGTTGATTATGTTTTTTAATAGTTCAAACTGATGTTATAAGACTACTCAGTGTTGAAACAGTACACAAGCATGAACTTTCTGTTAACACCTACAACTCATACAACTTATGTCTATTAACAATTGGTGTGAAGCTAAGTAAGAGCAACTTACCAATGTCTTGAACTAGTTCTTACTCTACTATAGCCAAGTCTCAACCAACATCTGTCAATGCCCTGGCCCCATCCTGGCCAATCTAGAATTGGCTATAGAGCCTTGAGTGAAGAGGATAATCAGAGATGGAGAAGAAAGAAGAAAAAAAAAACCCACAAGTTCCATTGGCAAGACAAACACTACTTGGCATACTAAATGTGAAACAGTTCTTCCATAGTCTGACTTGGCTGATCTTGACATAACCTGAAAATATTCATTACTTCTACCTGGCCAGGCAACGACCCACCCTCACTCTGTCTTTAACAATAAATAAATAAATAAATAAATAAATAAATAAATAAATAAATAAATAAATAAGTCATTTGTCAGAGTTCCCATTTTAATTTCTTAAGACCTAATCCAAAGAGCAACACCTCCCTCAAAGCAATACTGTTGGAAGCCAGTGACTACACTGTTCTCAGTAATTTGGGGGAATCTGAGCTCACCATGGAATGCATGGGATATGCAGGGAGAGTTCAGCATCATGGTTTCTCTAACCACAAGTCTTAGCCATAGTAAAAAGGCACACGAGGTAAAAATAGGCACCAAGAGGTAGCACAGAATGTGATATGAATGCCTTTCTCTGCACTAAGTAGTTAAAAAGACTTGAGCCTCCAATATTTCCCCTCCTCCACACCAGAGCCCCTTCTACTCCCTCATCTCCCAGTCTGGATTCGTTATCTTCCCCTTAATTAACCCTCTTTACCCTCAGTTCTTTCATTTGTTAGGTACCAAGACCGACCTCTTGCCCCAACAGATTCTGCCCTTTCACACACCCCTACAAAGCTCATTATTACTCCTTAACTCTCTCACCCCCAACCATCAGTACCCCACATTTACCCTTTTTACTACAAAAAGTTCTAATCACAGACCAAAGTCGTGCATTGGATTTAACAACCCCCAACTGTCTCAAAAGACATAAAATGGACACATATGTCTTTTGAATATTTATGTGTATTTTCTTTAACAGCTATAACTCTTTCTAAATATTCTTTTACTATTACAATTCTACCCACTTTTTATCTTGTCTTCTCTTTGTGAGCTGTTCAATAAGGAATTTTGGTGGAAGTGTCCTTCAGTTTAATGCTTATGATTGAACCATGCCATGGGGATTGTTGGACTTGTTCTTATGGCTCCCATATGCACTGATAACGCCATGTGGCATTGTTCCTTGTTTGCATAGGCACATTAAAATGGGAAAATACTATACATACAAATAAGTTCTTATCTAATAAAGATTGGAACACACAAATCTCGTAGTGCAATGGGACCTTACACCCTGAACATTGATATAATGACCTGGCACAGGCCTCAGAAGAATGGGCACCCTCAGTTCATCTCTGAACCATGGAAGCTATCTACGAAACATCCAAGGTTTTTTATAACAACACCTGGAAGCAATCCTCTACCAGGGAAGACCCTACCATGGCTCTGACGTTGACCTGCTCAAAAGAGACTTCCCTTAGCACTAAGAAGACTTGACAACAACAACAACAACCTGCTTACAGGACAGGGTTCACTGCATTGCCCTTTAATTGTGAGGTGAAACAAGAGGACGCTCTGCATCCTCCTGACTGCAATATAGGATATTCAGATTCCAGGATCTTTAATACAGAAACATGATACCAACAACAGAGACTGTGTGAAAAATAAAAGTGTATTGGCACTACAGACAATGACCTGGATTGGACAAATTAGTTTGCCTGGAGCCTAGAGTTGGTCTTATGCCAGGAAACTTCAGGGGTAGGGTCTCCTTGTGTTTAGGCCAGGGCTTTTCCTTTCCATGTATCTCATATTTTGGTGGGCCTATGCAAACAATAATTGCCACTCTAACACCGTTTTTACTGTGCTCCTTGGACTCTAATCCTTAAGAAAAACAACCCACTTAAACTTAAACTAATATGCATGTGCATGGAAATGTAAAAAAGTATTTTGCCTTCAACGTTTAAGGAGTTACATAAGTTTTATGTCATTAGATTGCTTTGTGTGCTGCTAAGAAATATTATGTACTACAATCTGGGGGCTTGAGGGACAAAGTAATTGTACATGGGTTCTGTTTTATTTTTCTTAATGTTCTTTGGCTGAAAATTCAAAGTTAAGATATCAGCAATGGGACTACTGAGAATTCTGTTTATGGGTGATTTTCCTTCCACTGTAACTTTACCTTGTCCTCTTTCTTTGCATCTTTGTTCTCATAAGTTAAAATAATAAATTAATAAAAAAAAAAGACATGAGCCAAAAAAGCAATTCTGAAATGCAGTATCACACTTTTTATTTAAATAATAGTCCTCCCAATAATGATTCTTGGGCTCAATTGAATGAAATTGTTAAAGATGCAAATTTTCAGTTTTTATCTCAGGCCTGTTTCTAACAAGTGTTTGCTAAAGTTTAAAAGTTTTTTTTTTTTTTATCAAGGAAACCCAGTCCTAGGAGAAATCTACTTCTGCATTCTTCTAATGACCAATAAAAACAAAAATAAAAATTTCTCAGTGCCAACCATCAAAAGATAAAATTTAGTTAGCACAAGTCAATACAGAAAGCAATGAGAACTCAACATACTTGACAATGAAAAGAGGAGATAGCATAGCAAAATAACTATGAGCATAGGATATGGGGACCAGATTTTCTGCATCAGAATCGCTAGTGTCATCATTTTTTGTAACCTTCAGCAAGTTACTTGAATGCTCTAATGCTGTTTCTCCAGCATTATGGGAATAGTAAATAATACTTTTCCTAGTATAATCTAAGGCAGTAATTCCCAGACTAATTCATCAGCATCAACCATGAGTATATAAGAAATACAAATTCTCAAGTCTGCAAAAGACATATATTATCTATTGCTACATGATAAATTATCCCAAATGTATTAGTTAAAATCATCAAACATTTATTATCTCACATGTGTTATTACTTGTGTCATATTCAGGCATATCTTATTGACTGGGTTGATTCAGATTATCTAATGAGGCTGTGGAGTCAACTGAAGACTCAACAGGGGGAGGGTATGCTTGCAATGAACTCTTACCATATGGCTGTTATCACACCTAAGTCCCTTGATATATAGACTTTTTTGAAATAACAGTCTCTTCCCCAAGTCAAATGACCCAAAGGGGGCAAAAAAGAGAGACAGAAATCATAACATATTTTATAATTTTGTTTCAAAATGTTTTTTAATTTTAATTTAAATTAAATTATTAAGTTATTTAAAATTTAAATAACTATGAAATATTTAATTTATTTAATATTTTCTCTTTTTTGCATTATCTCTTACTGTTTATTATTGGACTCATAAAATCTATTCTACAGATTATTCAATCATCTGTATTAAAATGTCATTAGTTTGCTCTTCAAGCCCATGTTCTCCCTTGGATGTGTGTCTTGCTTGCTTGTTGAGATATTTCTCTGCAAATTTCCACTTTAGAGAAATCTGCCTTTTCTCTCAAACAAATTTGCTTTCTCTCTTCTCACATATTTCTTTTTTAAAAATATTTTAGAGTATAATGATTTAAAAAGTTACTTATAGCTAAGTTTTAGACATACAATGTTCCTGCACCAATTCCACCACTAGTGTCAACTTCCCTTCACCAATATTCACAGGTTCCCTTCCATACTCCTCCCTCCCAGCCGACCATCTTGTCAGGCACCTTTTTTAATTTGGTGGGTCTCATGATTTCAGTGCTATTGATTCTGTAGTTTGTATATTTAGCTCTGTCCTTCCTTAACACCACAAATGTACCTGAATCCCTTGACCCCTAGCCACCATTATTTCTTATCTGTCTTTCTTCCCTCTACTCTATTTCCTCCTCACTATACCCTAGGGTCCAGGGTAATCTAGGTAATCCCCCTTTAAACTATTTTATTTAGAGCAGACAATATTCTCACCAGCAGTAGATGAGTTCTTTTACCACCAACACAAATGCTTCTCAGTATTTTTGATATGTGCCATACTCACTAATGTAAGATAATATGCTTGTCATTGTACTCAACTTGATGTGAACTTCCCTAATGATAAGTGATCATGTGTTGGTGGCCATTGTCAATCTTCCTTGAAGAAGTGGCTGTTCATTTCTTCTCCCCATTTTTGATGGAGTTTTTAGATTTTATTTTGGGTACTTGGTACATCTTAGATATCAACCCTTTATCTGATGTTTTGAGTACAACTATTGTCTCCCACTCAGTTAGCACTCTTTTAGTGTTAACCTGTGTTTCTTTTGCCATACCACAACTTTTTAGTCTGATGAAGCTCCATTTGTTTAGTATATCTATATTACTAAAGCATTATGTCTACAGCCAGATAGGTGTCATATAGAGAAGTAATATCTAAAATGTAGCTAAACATTTTTTAAACTTGATTGATTGATTGGTTGGTTTCTGAGCCACACCCAGCGGTTCCCAGGGTTTACTCCTGGCTAGCCCAGATATTGCCCATGGCAGGCTGGGGAACCATGTGGGATGCCGAGAATTGAACTGGATTCCTCATGGGTCAGCCGCATGCAAGGCAAATGCCCTGCCGCTATGCTATCTCTCTGGCCCCTGAAATTTAGCTAACCTTTTAAAATCACATGTGAGGCTTTTAAGTATCATGATGCAAATTCTTCCACAAAGATCAGTGGTTTTCAAGCCTTTACGCCTGCAAACTGATGTTCAGCAACAATATCTTTTATGTGGTCCACAGTTGAAACCCTTTAACCTAGACAATTAAATCAAAATCTCCAGGGACAGGACTGAAGCATTAATATTCTTTAAGGATCCCTGCATAATTCCAATACACTGCTCAAATAAAGAACCACTGAGACCTAGAAAACAGATCTTCAATTACTTTCTTTTTATTTGTCTATCTTCTTGGAGCTATAGTATTGACAAAGGAATCATTCAAAACAAAATAATCAAACTTGTAGCCAGGAGTAACCCCTGATCATCAACGGGTGTGCCCCCAAAACAAATAAAAAACAAAATAATCAAATTTATAAAGAAGCATATAAACAACCAGGCTATAAGGTGTACCTAATGATAAGTTACTTAACACTCTTCTTGCCCCCTTGCCCTGCAGCCATTTCTCATATTTCTCTTGGTGCTGGCAAGGAATGTTTGCTCTCCTGCCATGGCACAATATTCAGATGCTGGGCTAGTGCCCCTTATATATCAAAATGTTGGAAAGAAGAAAGGCACAGTGTGTTCTCCCTGCTCTGGCCTTAGAAGGGAAACATGCAATAACTTAGTTCCACCTATGTCAGCTGGAATCCATGCAGCCTGAAAGAAGAGAGGAGTGAAGCCATAGGCCAATGCAGAAATTAGGTGAAAGGACCATTCTTGTTCTGAGGTATGTACAAGACTGAGTTCAGCCCTGAGTTCAGATGGCCCATCTCCTTCCTGACTGGCAGAGCACTGAAACTGCTCTGTCTGGCCTCAATCTACCTTGACCCAGAGCAAGCTTGTAGAAAGGGCAAAAATTTTGCTCTGCCAACAGGGCCTGGAAGAGATCAACTTGATCTATCAGCTTTCTCCAGGTTTCCTCTCCTAGATTCCCTTAGAATTTGATTAAGGGAATTGAGCTCTGCTGATTCTGTTTAGAATCAGGATCCAGATGTACAAACCAGGGAATTATCAGATGCTCAGATGTTGCTCCAGAATTTTCTTCTTGGATGTTCCTACCAGAAAGTAAATTTGGTCAACATGGTGCTTCTCATGAGACTGTTTAAAGAGAAGAAAAGAAGACATAAGAGGAGGAAGGGACGTTTTTAAATTAAAATAAATAATCAAAAAAAAATTCTCCCATTTTTCCCATTAAACAGCTCAATCCAAATTTTGCTCAAGTTTTGTAGATTTTGTTTTGTTTTGTTTTTGTCTTTACAGAATTTCTATCTCAGTCTAGTATTAGAAGAATTTCTATCTCAACTAGAATTAGAAGTACACATCAAGCAGACATAGTTTTCGAGTACCAATAAAGAGACCTATTCTGGATCTATAGGGCCTGGGAAGGGTGGTCCTGAATGATGATGAAAATGATGTTCATCAGCATCACTCTGCAAACACCCTGTTTTTGAAAAGTCTTTTTCCCTGAGGAAGTAACTAAAATACTGTGGCTGATGGCACCTCCACTACCTTCAAATCTATAGGCCCCCTCAAAGAAAAGTCTTTCCACCTTGATGTCTGAAATATTTTCTTACATTAAAAATGCATCCGCACACATGCACAGCATGATTAAAACTGAAAGTGGGCTGGGAAGGCAGACATTTGCTAACCATTCCTTCTTTGTTACATTCCCGTGTTTAGCTAGAATAAAAAGTCTTTCAGGACAGATGTCTGCCTCCCTGCCCGAGATGCACAAGCATGAAGCACAACCTCCCCTCCTGCAAGAGCCAGGGCCAAGGCCTTGGCAGCTTATGGGCCTTCTCTGCCACTTCCAGTGAACTGAGTAAAGGACACCATGGCCTACTTTTCAGAAAACCTGCTGCCAACTCCAAGCTAGGGAGAGGGGGAGGAGGGGAAAAAAGAGCTTTGATTCTGGAAATTATGACTTGCTGACATCCTTCTTCTCTTTCCTTATAATCTGTCTCACTGTGGACATGATTTTAATTACAAAGGGTTGTGAGACCAGGCCAAGTACAGACTTTGGCTGGAAAGAGTGGTGATGGAGTAGCTGAGCCCAGTACTGGCTTTGCCCAGTGCCATCGATGCTCTCTCAGCCCTTCTTCCAAGGCTCCAAGTTCCCTCCCCAAGGACATTTCTAAGACTAAATAAACAGCAGGATTCCCTGTGCTAACCAAATCTTTTTTTTGCAAAAGCAAAAAAAAGCAAGAAATGGTGAAGTCATCTATTTTATCATTCAATTCACCATTCAACAACTTTTTATTGAGCACCTATTATGAGTCTTTGCTACAAAATGATTATGTTCCATCTCTCTTAATATATATTTCTATAAGAGAAACAGACAAAATAAACACCAAAAAAGTGCTGAATAAAGGCAGGAAGCACAATGCGTTCAAGTGAAAATGAAACAGCATGAATGGCAGAGACCTTTTCTAATTTATGGAAAGGCTTTGTAAGGGTTGTTTGTTTTCCTTTTGGAAATTTCCCTTATGGAGAAAAGAACATTTAAGGAAAGACCTGACTTAAAGGAAGGATCAAACCAATGAACT
Organism: Suncus etruscus; assembly: GCF_024139225.1. Classification (NCBI taxonomy): domain Eukaryota; kingdom Metazoa; phylum Chordata; class Mammalia; order Eulipotyphla; family Soricidae; genus Suncus; species Suncus etruscus. The sequence continues at coordinate 19,708,086 of NC_064856.1, read as the reverse complement.
ATCTAAGGAAAGTATGCTTAAATATTAGTGATAATATGTTTAAAAAAAAACTCTACAATGAGATCCGTTAGCCTCTTAAAAGATAAGAAACAGGGGCGAAGAGATAACACAGCAGTGTTTGCCCTGCAAGCAGCTGATGCAGGACCTAAGGTGGTTGGTTCTATTCCCGGTGTCCCATATGGTCCCCCGTGCCTGCCAGGAGCTATTTCTGAGCAGATAGCCAGGAGTAACCCCTGAGTACAGCCGGGTGTGGCCCAAAAACAAAAGAAAAAAGAAAAAAAAAAGAAAAAGATAAGAAACAGAAGTTAATGAATGAGGGAATGAGAGTCAATGGTAGGTCTGGAGAAGATAAATTAAGAAGTTCTACAAAAAAGAATTTGAGTACTTTTAAGTGTGAGTGGAAACCAGAAAAGCGAATTTAAGAACTGCTATTACCATTGGTGGTGTTACTAAAGCTAAAAAACCATTGCCTATGTAACAAGTATGTTTCTTCTATTAATGTTACATAAAGCCTCAGTAATAATTTCCCAGGGAGCCTCATGTTTGTAAGATAAAGTGTGCTATCTTTGAAAATGACAGAATATAATTGGTAACCCGCATCTCTTGTAGTCTACATTAGAGGTATGAGGAATTTTTCAGCTATGTTTTCATTCCTAACACTTTCTGTTTTATCAGATTCTGTCCACTATTTCTGCCTATTGAATTCCTTGTTCGTCTCTGCCATCCAGTTATGGTTTTTCTCCTAGTCCCTCCTGCCTTTGATTCATTCATTTTCCTCTCTATTGTTAATATGTCTTCTCTTAAGGAATTTAGAGAGATACTGTTTAGACCAAGGTCACAATACTGGGAAGCCCTAGAGACCTCTCTCCTGGTTAATTTCACCTAATTTTGTGTTCAAAAGTTCCAGTATGTGATGGTTAAATCTATATATCAACTTAGAAAATTAATGTGTGCGGCATTATTTCTGAAGGTTTTTGTGAAGATGTTCCTGGGAGAGATTAGCTTTTGATCACAGATGAGTACAGAAATTTCACCACTGTGAATAGACATCTTTCTACCCAATTAAGACCTAAGAGGCAAAGAGAGTAGCATTGTAGCCCCTGTGATTAATCTCCTGCCCCTGAGCATCATCTTTCCTAAGTGAGTCTCAGAATTCTTCTGGACTTAGAAATTGAGGTTTGCATCATATTCTCAGACTGAGTTACACTACTAGCTTTCCCAATTTTTCAGGTTGCAGAAAGTAGCTTATAGACTGCTCAACCTCCACTATAATACATGTCAGTTTCTATAATAAATCTCCTTTCACATATGTCTGTATATATCTTACTGATTCTCCTTCTCCAAAAAACCCTGACTGTAGAAATGAATGCCAAACAATTTCTAAGACCTGACAGTGTTTGATACAAAACAAACTCTCAATAGGTTTTAACAGGGATTACTAAAACTCTTAATATTTGTCTTCTAATTCACATTTATCCATTTTGTTCAAGAGACTTATGTAATGCTTTTTCAGATGTCAAAATGATATTCCAGATTTTAGCAATAAGATACCTTCCTTAGATAATCAGGGCATACCTGTGAAAAATGAAAGGATTGAAATTGACAACTGTTGGAATGGTAGCAATGTTTTGACTTGCACACGATAACCTAGGACTGACCACGGTTCAATCCCCCGGCATCCCATATGGTCCCCCAAGCCAGGAGCTATTTCTGAGCACATAGCCAGGAGTAACCCCTGAGTGTCACCGGGTGTGGCCTAAAAAGAAAAAAGAAAAAAATGAAAAAAAATTGACAACTGTTTATGTATTTTGTTTTATGAAATTGAACATACTTTACCTCTTTATTCCGTGTGTTCACAAAATACCTACTAAGATAATCTAGTCCAGAATAGTTTTCGATATATCACAACAAACCAACAAAATCTCTGCCAAATTTGGGGTGGCCTTTGTTTCCCTGTATTTTTCCATCAGTCTTTCAAAGTTCCATAATAGGATCCCTCTGGGGACTAGGAAAGACTCTTTATCTTCTTGTTCCTTCTGCTCCTTGAAGGTTTGTGTTCCTAATTCATCAACATCATGATCTTTTACATTTTAAAATGGAACTTTTTTCTCCCCTTAGTAGTTACAAAAGCTAGTTTATCACTTTATGATCTATACAGGTGACTTTTAGAACTTTCTAAAAAATATTTTAAGATCACCTTTGAGAAGACTGACATTATTTTCTCAACATATTTAACCCTGGTTAGCTGTTTCTTCCACAACCCAGTTGGTTTGTTTCCTGCCACCCTCATCTTTTGTTCTCCTCAAGTCTTGCTTTCAAGTTTTAGGTGTGTATTTTACAAGGGAGTTCATCAGAGACCTTGAAGGCTGATTTCTCTGTTATCTTTTATTATCAATTTAAAATCTCCATTTTTGGAAAAGTTTGATCAGCCACAATTACATACTGGAGATATTTCTAGTCACTATCATGTGTTTCTTTGAAGCCTTGCCCACAACTTATAAAAACAATTTTCCTCAATTGTTTGAGAGACAGTTCAATCCTATCATCTGACTATGCCCAGTTTTTAACTCTTCTATCTGTCCTGTCTCAAGGTTCCTGTCACTTTCACTTAGTCAATAAAAGCCTTTTGGTGGTGAGAATATGGTTGAACAAGTCAGTGACCTGGATCATCTCCTCCACCCCATAAATTATTAAATTTTCAGAGGAGAGGAACATAAAATCATTAGAGGTTCTGATTTTAATTCAAAGATTTTCAGTCTATTTTTGAAAAGAATTCCTGTCATTGAAGTTATTTTTCTTACTGGGACAGTTTTTGATCTGCACCTGAAATGCATTTTTCCATTTGCTGCACTTGCATTTGCTGGATGGCCTTTCATGTACAATGTGTAGATTCTGCAAATGCATTAAGGTCATCCCTCTATGCGAAACATGGACATATCCAGGTCAGATCTGGACTAGCAAAGCCAGGTTTGCAGTGGCAACATCAGACATAGTAATTTAACTGAAAAGACACAGGAAATTGAAGTAAAATGTTCCATTTGTATCCATTTTCTTCTCAATTTTACCAATGTGCTTGACCTGTGGCATGCTCATTGTTCTCTTTCAAAGGATATGGGTCTAGGTTTATTCAGTTTAATTAACTGTAAAATGGGAATGATAAGGCCCACCCTATTTAATTCTTAGGAATATTCTTGTATCCAAGGAGATACAAGATACTTAGTGAGAGGTTTTATGAGAGATCTACAAAGAACTCAATACATGTGATTAATTTTTGGAAAATTTACTCAAATGATAGAATTGTCTTCCTGAAAATCTGTGGTCAGAGATTTTGTGTTAAATAAATTGGTAGTCAGTTGAAGAAGAGAAGGTGTGACAATTAATGTAGGGAAACTTTAAGTGAGATCTGAGAGCTAGAAGATAATTCCCATATGGATAATCAGCAAATTACAGTACCCACGGGGCCTTGTATCTACAACAGGAAATGACATTACACACTGCACTGGTAAAGGAAAAGAAAATTCTTTTCCACAAAAGCAACAGCTTCTCTATGAGTCATGTAATTCAGTGCTGGTTTTTGTGCTAGGAAAATGCTCAACACACATCTATGAACAGAACAAGCACTTCCAAACTTGCTTTCTTTTGTTGTTCCCACATGAACCCATTAGTAATAAAATAGTGGTTGAGTTTTGTATTTTTAGCTTGAATAAAAAAGGTGAAGAAAAAGGAGAACATTATTTAATCCATTGAAAGTCATATACTTACTTTATATTTCAAAAAACATAACACACAAAACAATGCATGCAATAGTTTTATTTTGCACATTTAAATTATACTAATTATTGAACAATTCATGTGCATCTATTTTGGAGATTGTCAAAAATATTCAAATAGAAAGAAGGGTGGGAAAGTACACAAAATAGTTGATCTATACTTTAGAATACTTAAGGCCCAAACTGAATGTCTTGATCTACTTGGAGTTTATTCCTCTCCCTGAAGTGTAATCTTCAGAAGGCAGAGTGTTAGTATAGCAGATAGAGTTCTTGACTAGCCCACAACCAAACTAGAGCCAGGAGTAAGTTCTGAACATAACCAGATATGCCCCCCCACAAACAAATCACCACAAAAAGAAGTGTAATCACCAACAAATCAATCAGAACTTGCCCTGATCATTACAAGAAATATTAATTTCCATGATAAAACCTTCCCCTGCTCCCCCTGAGAGAGGATGGCTTTATCTGATATAACTTTTTCCTGCCATTGCTAACTTATTCTCCCCACTGTGTTCATATAAATCTTCCATTTTGTAATATTCCTTGCAGCTCCTTCTACTTGCTAGAGAAAAAGATACCCAAATTATGAATTATTTTAATAAAGTCAATTCAATCTTAAGTTAATCTCTTTTTTACAATGCTAATACAATAACAATGCTAACTTGAGAGGGGGATAGTCAGTACATACTGAACAATTGTTATATGCCAAACTCTGAACTAAGATATGTCATCACAATGTATTACACTTAATACTCATGAACATCCTATGAGCTGACTGCCATAACAATCTTCATTTAATGATGAGACCATTCATTGACTCAGAAAGTTGAGGAAATAGTACAACTAGTAAAAGTTGCTTTAAAGACCAAAATTGTAGTATAATGAATAGGGCAGTTGTCTTGCACATAATCCACCTCACATCCCATATGACCCTTGAAGCCCACCATGAGTGATCCTAAGCACAAAGTCTGAAGTAACCACTAAGCACCACTGGGAGAAGGTGGCAGAACATCTTTCCAATTACCCAATAACATCAATTACCAAAAAATCTTGGTAATTATAAAGTGATGGTACCAATGGGCATGAAATTGGTATGTTGCAGTAATAAAGTGATTGGATAATGAGATAGGCTTAGATAAGAGGCCATCTAGGACTGACCTAAACTTGCTCCTGCTGGTTGAAACAGAGGAGAGATCTTGTAAGGTTTTATAAAACTTTGGTGAAATTTCTTTACTATCATAAATCCAAAAAGGTGACTCTTCGAGACACACTCCTAGGCCTCTATTAGCATTGCTTCCCTTCTCCACATTCTCATGACTTCACAAGTACCCTCTGCTATCTACCTCCCTAATAATTTCAACTTACAAAACACAAACTTGAGCTTGTGGTCAAAGAAATCTGATTAGTGACAAGGTCACCTGGAATGACAAAGTTGCATAAATGCGTTCCCCTTCCCCCCACTTCCTTTACCAAGGCAAACAGCAGCTATAATTTAGCCTAGGTAGGAATTTGAAACAAAGTCTGAGGGTATGGGATAGTTTAGGGAATTCAGAAGTAAGATACTTTATTTGAAATAAAAATTCTGCTAACTACAAATTTGAAATTTGCTAGCAAAACTTTCTAATAAACATGCTCAAGTACCCACATCTTTACCCCAAAATCACAGGCATCTCAGCATAGATTCAAGAAACCGCTGAGCAGATGAAACTCAGATTTTTTTTTAAAGTATTCTAACCTTGGTGATTTGTCTGCTGTCCTCACCTGTAAAGCTTATTATTATATTTATTTCTCACTAATTTAAAAAATAGTTTATTTTTAACTTACATTTTAGTCTTAGCAATAACATCATTAAAACACATGATTCAATTTGCTACCTTTTACTGATGCCCATTAAAACAAACATGCCATTAACAAAATTGAATTTCAAATATTAGTAGAGTTTCTGCATATTACTAGGGTAGAAAAAATTTTCCCACTTTAAAATATCACTTTAGCAGAAGTTTGTTTTCAAAAGAGACACACTGAACGTTTGATAAAGATTGCCTTGAAAAAGACATTTACATGTACATTTCTCATTAAAAACTTTTCCTTCACTGTGTGTGGATGGCTTCACCTCTGTTCTTTTCAATGGAGAAAACAGAGTTTCAATCTACATACCAAGGGGCCTAGAGCTATTATTGATGCACACCTCTGACCCAGGTTCAATCCTCAGCATCCCATATGGTACCCAGAGTACCACAAAGGGTGATCCCAACACAGATCCAAGAGCAGTAAACTCTCCTAAGTGCTGCTGGATATAGCCCCAAACCATACACGTAATATGTGTAGCTTTGTTTTCTGTGTCTTCACTAGCAACCTTCTAGCTGACCTTTCCTTTACCCTTCTCAGTGCCATCTCTCTTAATCTACCTCTTTAAAGATAATGTCTGAGTTAGATCGCTGAGATAGTATATCTTGCTGATGTTTTATCCATGTATGTAGGAGGTATATATGCTATTTATAAATTTAATTTTTACTTCTTTTATCAATCTATTATGCTTTTCTGATGATTTACTCAGGTCATGAATAACCCAAAGAGGCATGGAATGATTTCTTTTGGGCCCTGTCACCAACTATAAAAATAGATGCTGACATAATCCATTAATACCCCCAATTCCATCTCTGGTTTCAAGTTATTTTCAAAAGGAGAATTCAGGAAGCTACTGATAAAACACAGATTATATATTCTTACCTCCAAGAAACTCTAATGTCGCAGATATTAGGAAGGACCAGATAATCCTTTCTCATGTGATTTTTATTTTCCTATTTTTCAACAAAGTCCCCCGTGTGGGTAGATAGATGGGCACTATGAGGAAAAGGGGAGAGGAGAGAATGGGTGGGAAAATTGCGTTAAGGAGCAAATTAGGCTATCTCATGTATCTAACAGATACAAGAAGGACCTTGAAATAAATGGACCTTAAAGTCTTAACTCCAATAGCCTTGTGGTTACTAACTTCCTAATAAACAGAATTTAAGAAAACCAGTTTCAGACAGTAAAAAAAAAAACAAACCTTATTTCATTCTTTTTTCTTTCACTATTTCTTTCTCATTTTTTTCTCGATCTTTTACCATCATCCTTCTTTTCTTCTTTTCAACTTTTCTTTCTTCCCTCCTTCCTTTCTCTCCTTTTTTATTTTTGGGGGGTCACACCTGGCAGTTCTCATGGCTCTGTGCTCAGAGATCACTCTGGTGGTATATAGGGGACTGGATATAGTACCAGCAAGTGCTTTATTCCCGCTACTATTTTTCAGGCCATTTTTTCACTTTCCTTATCATTGAGCCTCAAATACATATTAATTTACAGTTATCCCCTAGATGTACTATTATATAATACTCATACATGCAGTCAAGTGATCCTTATATGCATGCTCAACTTTGGCAGTCTTGTTAGTTATGACCTTACACAAATGCCTCCCTTTAGTCATCTTACTTTTTTTAATATATAAAATCTTTATTTAAGCCTCATGATTACAAGCATGATTGTACAGTCATCTTACTTTTTTTTACTAGCATTTGTGTTTTTTATTTTTTAAATGTGATATCAAACAGTCTACCAAGACATACAAACGTAGAAAATTTCCACAGATATTTTTATTGGAGTATTAATAATATATAATCTTTAATTTTGAAGCAATTGCAGTCTAGTAGATGAGAGAGAAACATAATTTATTTCAATATAAGAAGCAGAATTTTGGCTAATTCTTCATATACCTCTTGATACTTAGTATATAAGCATGGTGGAATGTAATTAATTATGATATAAATAAAAAACTGAATTAAAAGAGTAAATAAAATTCAACCATACCTCAGTAAAGTCATGAAAAAATGTATTTAATTTCATAATATCCTATTGACTTCAATAGTCTTTGGGTCTACAACATTTGAACTCTGATCTTTCTCTGACCTGGGCTATTGAAATGAACATCTCTTTCATCTTTATTTTTAGGCTTACTTCCTACAATCATCATCATCACTAGTATACAATGTTATCATAATCAATATGCAGATGCTAAATGAGAGAAATGGTCAATAGCTAATATAAAACTGCTTTAATAGGGCCAGAGTGATGGCACGGTGAGTATGGCTGGCATTTGCCTTGCACATAGCTGACCTTCAATGATCCACAGTATCCCATGTGGCCCACTAAACACTGCCAAGAGTGATTCCCTAAGCACAGAGCTACAAGGAAGTCAGTAATAAAGTCAGGAGTAAGACTCAGAACAAAAACAAAAGCAAACTGCTTTAATATGTTTCCTCTAATAATTAAAGACTAACAGTGAACGATTTCAAACTGTTCTATGAGTGGCTGCTTCAGTCTATGGAATATAACGAATCTAGGGTTGTCTTTATGGGCATGCAACCCATGTAGTCACATAATGCCTTACACTAAAAAATACTGTCTTTGATTTAATACTCTGTTCTTGAACATTTTAATTTATAATAGCTTCTTACTTTTTAAGAAATCCTTACTCCAAACCCAACATGCAACTCTTTCTTGAGAGCACCACACCTATTTCTTGGGTGTGTAGTGTCTAAAAAAATTATCTGTACTGGTATCTACATGGTCTTATACTTGAATTCTTTCTTCCACAAAGACAAAGAACCCTGCATCCATTCACCCTGGCCCAAGCCTTGCAACCCTTCATCCTGATGACTATTCTGGTATGCATCTGGTTAGAAAACAACTCTGTTATTTCTCCTTTTAAAAGATCTACTTTAAAAAAGTTGCTTGCGGGCCGGAGAGATAGCATGGAGGTAAGGCGTTTGCCTTTCATGCAGGAGGTCATCGGTTCGAATCCCGGCGCCCCATATGGTCCCCTGTGCCTGCCAGGAGCAATTTCTGAGCCTGGAGCCAGGAATAACCCCTGAGCACTGCCAGGTGTGACCCAAAAACCAAAAAAAAAAAAAAAAAAAAAAAAAAAAAAAAAAAGTTGCTTGCTTAGAGGATTTAATTAGACAAAGCCTGCTTAATAATTAGAAACAGCCTATTTCAAAATAGTGTTCATAATTTGTGTTACTTGACTTACTAGTTGATTTGTCAACTGTTTAGGTTTTGCTGTGCTCTGAAGTTAAACTAACTTCAGGCTAGGGCTGAAGAGAAAAGGTTCCACTGGAGGTGAAAAATACATCGGTTTCTATGTTAATAGGTGTACAGTTTCTTCTCCTCTCATCCACTACATTCTGCAGATAACAGCTGAATCTATGGGCTCAGTTTAAGGTTACCTCTAATAAATCTTTGTTCGTTTTTATGCTTCGCTGTCAATCTGTGTGTTCATCAACCTTTTTTTTTATGTACTAAGAAAGTAAAGCCTTTGCCAGCAACCTCAGGGAATCAGATAGTCAGTTACAAGCATTAATCTCCCTACTCACCTGGCCAACAAGTCAGAAAGTAATGTGTTTGGTCTTTCATGTCCAGCAACAACTATCCTATGAGTACTTGTAGGCCTCAAAAGAGTCAAAATTACAGTTTAGTCCAGAGAAGTGTGATGAACTAATGTGAGTATCACATTAAAAGTGTAGCAGTAAGACACCAGCAGAGGCATCAATAGCAGTAAGAAAGCCTAAATCTGAGTTAATTGAACAATAAAAGAAGGGTTGATTATTTGACCCAGGGAAGAGAAGATTTAGGAATGTCAGCATGTTTCCTATTCCTAGAGAAGATTTGAAAAAGTCACTGTGATGATTAGAGGTGTGTGTGTGTGTGTGTGTGTGTGTGTGTGAGAGAGAGAGAGAGAGAGAGAGAGAGAGAGAGAGAGAGAGAGAGAGAAAGAGAGAGAGAGAATTTGAGGACCCTAAGACCATCATTAGCTTTTAAGTTTTAAAACATTGTTTTGGGGTATGTGTGCAATGGTGTTTTGAGAGATATTAACATTTGAATGAGTAGAATGTATAAAGATCATTCAATTGAATGAGGGAAGAAGATTATCCTTAGAGAAAGATGATATCATCATCCAATTCCCCAAAGTCCTGAATAGAAGAAACAAACAACACATTTCATCTGTATTTGAAATAAATTCCAACTTTGACCCTCCAACATGATATTGGACACACTCCTGCTCCTCAGGCCTTTAGACCGAATTACACTACTTTTTGTTTTTGGTTTAATTTTTGCCTATGGGGAGTGGGTGGACCATACCCACCTATGCTGCAGGCGTCTTGCATCTCAGCATCTCTGGTGGGGACAAAAATCCTTTCACAAGAGGAAAACAGGTACATGAACAGACGAATATGAAATATGAAATAAATGAGACCACACAAAATACATTGTAAGGGAACCCACGTCTGCATCAAACGTGAGACAGACAAGAGACAAACTTTACTTTTCAGCGGATCATTTTAAGCACAACTCTGGTATGCAAATTATTTCCACGGAAACAAAGGGCAGATCTTTAGAAGGAAAAACACAATGGTACTGGACCCTAGAATTTACATATCAAAACCTAGCCTATACAGGTGAAAAGAATCTTTAGCTGAAAGGGAGGACTTTCTGGTTTAGAAAGGAGGTGTTCTGGTTTTGCAAGAAACAAAGAAAGAGAAACTGCATTTGCTACAAATGCAAGAGAGATAGGAGCTATTTGTTTACTACCTAAAAGCTGAAAACAGAAAGACAGGTAGCTGGCTGGACTTTGATTTGCAAATATACTTAGCCAGTAGGGAACTTTGGCAGTCTTTGGTACTGAAATTTCTTTTAACTGCACAATGACTGAGGCCGAATTTAGGTCTGTAGTTTTGCAAGGGAGACAAAGCCAAATGAAAAGAAAAGAGATATAATGTCACCGCCATGTCATATATATAACAGAAATATAGCCAGTAATCCATGCAGGGGTTATGATTCACTTCTTCCAACAGGCCTCCTGGCTAAATATTTCTTGCACCAGGAAGGCCAATAGACACATCTGGTGTGTGCTTCCCTTAATAATGGAGACATCTATGTTGCATGCCATGACACACCTATGCTCAGGTTTTACTTCTTTTTTGCCTATGGGGAGGGATACCCACCTATGTTCAGGATTAACTTCCGGTTCTGTGCTAAGGGATCATATGCAGTGTCAGGGATCAAAACCAGATCAGCCGTATGCAAGGCAAGCACCCTTAATGCTGTACCCTAAATCCAGTCCCTGATTTTGACTTTTCTGGTTCTCCAGCTTACAGGTGGAAGATAGTAGTACTCCTTGATCTTTGTGTTTACATGATTCAATTCCTATCATTAATATCCTATTTGTTCTGTTTCTCTAGGACACTCTACTTAAATCAGTAATCAAATGATTAAAAACTTAACACTATCAATAAACTTAAAGATTTTCTCTCTATGGCAAAAAAGAAAAATATAAGATGATTAGGTTAATGTTGAGAGATGAACAGGGTACTGATTGAGAACAGGGTATTAAGAGTTTTATTGTTTTCTTTTTAGGCCACACATAGTGGTGCTCAGGGTTGACTGTGGGTTCTGTGCTCGGGGATCACTTCTAGCAGGGCTAAGGGAGCCATAGGGGTGTTGGGGTTTAAATCAGGTCAGCCTCAAAGACAAGACCCCTATCTTAAAGAACTATCTTGCCAGTCTTAGGAGTTTTGAATTTTAACCCGAATGCTGTGAAAACCTATGAAAGATATTTAAATAAAGCATGTGTAAGAATGATTGCCTCTTAGAAGTGAACAAAAGAATAAGACAAGAGTCTAGATTGAAGACTGCTTTACCTTTAACATTAACTCTTTAAGCTCTTTGCAGAATAGGCAAGAAGTTTAGTCATTCCATTGATACCCACAGGACAGACTCAAAAATTACAGAGAGCAGGCTCCAGTTTTACCCTCTTGCAATCAGATCTGATATATAAAGAAATTAATTTGCTCCCGTATCAAAGACACCCTACCACCAGTGTCATGTGTCTGTTGCTTATAGCTGTATATGCATCTCTAACCTGAATGATTTAAACTGAAAGGGTCAGCAGTCCAGATACTGCTCCTATGCAGAGAAACAAAGAGATGGTCACTCAGGCAAAAGCTCAAGTGGGGTTCTTTATTCTGGTCGGCTAGGGTTCATGCTTGTTCAGAGGCAAAGGGGCAAAGGACCACGTGGCATTCTACGTTTGTTCTTATATACCATAAGAAGGGGGAGGGGGAAGGAAGGGGTAGTGATGACTTCCTTAAGGGCGGGACATCCGCCAAGGTAATACGAGTTATTGGTGGGGGCGGGATAGTGATGACTTCCTTATAAGGGCGGGACATCTGTCAAGGTTGGTGGGGGCAGGGTAGGGATGACTTCTCTATAAGGGCAGGACATCCGCCAAGGTTGGTGGGGGCAGGGTAGTGATGACTTCCCTTTTCAATCCCCACTTCTTGTAGTAAGGCTTCTAATCCTAAAAGCCATTGTGATAGGGGGCCTCTATCTCCTGATATTCCTGGTCAGAATTGCCTGCATGAGCTAATTCTTGGTACTGTTGGCGTAATACCATGAGCTTGACTTCCCCAACCTGAGCTCAAATGAATGTAGTGAGGCGATTGATTATGCATGGCCAAAAGGCTACCAGAAGTCAGAGGCCCAAAAGGGGCCCCAGTAGGGTATTAGATAGGAGAGAATCCCACCCCATAAAGACCATAAGGGACCGTCTAATAGCTCCTTTCTTCTTTTGGCCAGCTCCTCTTGGTGGTTTCTAATTCTGTCCCACACTATTCGTGATTTGTTAGTATGAAAACAACATTTTTCTTGCAAGGCCACGCAAAGACCTCCTTTCTCTGCCAAGATTAAATCTAACCCTCGCCTGTTTTGTAAATACCACTTCAGCCACAGAGTCGAGCTGGTCCTGCAGATCATTAGTAGATTTATATACCGTCTCCACATCTGAAATTAACTTTTGTGAGAGTTTGTCATACCTGTCTATTGATATTGCTAGTCCTGCTCCCCCAGTCGCTAATCCACCTGCTACCCAGAGCCCTACCAGTAGGAGCAGGAGCACCATGGTTCGTCGAGACAGATGAGCACTGCCTAAGAGATCTATGCTAGGCAGAGGGATGGGCTCTGTCCCCGGGATGATGTCAATGTTGGGAACTACTAGTGCTGGGGCACAAATTCCAGTCCAGTTTTGGGGTAAAAGAGAGTAAGCCAAATTTTTCCCACATATCCATACCCGTTCTGAAGGTAAGCACCCTGGGCTGGGGTAGGTAGGACTTCTGAGCACTGAGCGGCTCCTACCTGACCCATATCTACAGATTTGGTGCCATTATGTGAATAACAAACAGAAGATTCAAAGCTAAAAAGGACTACCTTTAAGGGTTTGACATAAGTATAACTAAAAGAAGCAAAGGTTAGATTACCTAGTCGGACAGGGACAGCCAGAGGCCAATTTTTCCTCGTCTTCATACAAAGCCAACAATCAGAAGCTAAAGAAGGGTTAGAGAAATTAAGAAGTTTGTGAGTTTCTTCTAGGATGTTCTGAGTATTCGGAACTAACTTCTCAGCAGGCATCCGGGATCAGAGGGAGGGATGCCGGGGGCACTTAGGCATTAGGGTCTCCACCTCCTTTGTAGCCCAGTCTATGGCCTCCTTCTCTCTTTCCTGGTCTGTTGCCCCCCCCATCCGAGATGTGAATGGGCGCCTTTAGAGGCCAACAGACCAAGTCTCCCACTTCGGCCACGCAGCTCGTGGCTCCATAGGGGGACTTATGGCTATTAACTGTCCATTTCGCTCCCATGCTCCCCTGTAAGTTTCAGTGAGGTTGGCCACCAGATATGCCTTGTATTTTTGGTACACTCTCGATACTTCCTATAGCACCGGGAGTGAACTTGATTAAGCTCCACACATCCAGCAGGGCATCCCCCCCTCGAAGAGGGAGGCAAAGGCTGAGGTTTTGCTTTACACACCCATTCCAGCTCCCCCACACACATGGGAAGAAGTAGGGGACTGGAGGTAAGCAGTTCTAGTTCCACAGTCTACTGATCGAGTGTACAGAAGCCTACTGTTGAGTTGATAGCCCCCCCCCTGCAGTTACATGGATTTCCATATAGTCTTTTTACCAGTTCATATGGATGTATAGCCTGATCGAGCCCTCCCTCAGCAAGTGCCAGGAGGAGCATTGTCAGAGTCAGTGAGCGCATCAGGGCTGGAGTGTGCCTGCCGGACCCAAATCTTGAGGGGATTCTCAGTGTGCTCCACTTTCCACTCATCATGGTTGAGATCACCAGGGGCAGGTTTTAGATGGGAGGCGTGAACCCAGGAAGCAATGACATCCACCATAACAGCAGTCTGGGTGATCAGAAGGACGACATAAGGTCCTTTCCACCTAGGCTCTAGTGTCTGCGAGTGGTCCCGTCTCACCAGGACCTGGTCTCCCAGCTTGAAGGGGTGAGGCACCATCAGTTCTCCGGGTTCATATGCCTGTCTGAGTTCCTTCCAGACTTGGCTTTTTAGGGCAGCGATGGCGGCCAGCCAAGGTGCTAGGGGAGTGGAAGGGGGAGAGAAAACATCATAAGGCTCAGAAAGCATTCACACTGGGGGTGGGGGGGGAACGCCATATGGTTGCTGCTGTAGAAAGATCAGGACTGTCTGCCTTTTGTTCTGGTCCTATGAGATGACTAAGTTGGATCTTCAGGGCTTTTTTCTTGTTCAGGCTGTGAATTTCACCATGAAGATGAGGAGGTTTTTGCGTTCTTTTCTTTAATCCTGCAACTTAAAAGAGCTGTTGGGGTAGAGAGAAAACAATAGAGCCCTAAACTTCAATTGCCTTTCCTGCACTGGGTTAAACAGAGATGAAGAAATTTCATATTTAGTAATAATTTTCTTACTTTTAACATTACCAAGGGAAGCATAAATTTTGCTTCATTCCTTATACTACCCATCTTTGTTAAATATTAGGGTTGGTATATTTTTGCTACCTGCTTTAACCTCTGTGATAAATAGGCATAATGTTATCTTTAATTGTTAACTTGGCTTATTAATTTCTGTGGCCTTTCTTTTCCCCTTATTTTCCTCATCGCTTTTTCTGATGACCATTTTGCTCCATGTTTTTCCTAGAGATCTCATCACTCTAGAAGTCATTAAAGGGAATGTGGTCAAAGATTAATTTTCTGTAGCTACTTCAGGCTGGCAAGGGACTGTAGTCTCAATCTCTAGATAGGGTGAAATCTTATATTTCCCTAAAGGAGCAGTTAACTGGTTCACTTTTGCAGTCTTAACACCTGAAAAGGATCAGATAAATTAGACAGGGAAATATTGCTTAACCCAATCAGGCCTTGGAGCAGTAAATAGTACAACTTGAATGGCACAGCTGTCCTTATTGTCTGTAATGATAGCACAAATTAAACAACAGAAACCAAAGCATCATAGCATTACCAATAAGCATAGCTCTGAGTTACTTTAACCAGACTAACGTTTGCATTTACAGTTTATGATCTGGTTCAGTACAACTAGTAAGAACATTTTCACATAAGTTACTTCAAAGAAGTGGATTTTAAGTTAGGCCCACTAGAATTTTAATTAGCTACAAAAATAGTTTTTCTCTCCACCTTTACCTTACCAGGTATTTGAATAACTTGGTTTTTTCCTTTGCACATATACAGCACTGTTGGAAAAATCTCCATCTGGGGCACCCCCATTACTTACAGAGCTTTTCTGAGAATAGATTGTAGACACAGCAGGTTTATCATGTCACAGTCACTCAGATTTGGCTGATGAGTTGGTCAGTTCAGCATGAGGACCTTGTGGCTGGCTGTGGGCATCTCACCCTCTGTAGGAATTTTCAGAGGTGATCTGTCTGTCCCACTCCTCTCAGGTTTGGAAGAGACTGACCTCGAATCCTCTTTTTTTTCTTTCCTTGAGACTGAGGGTTGGAGTTGAGAGCAGGGCCCACAGGCTGTGGACTGTTAATACAGATTCAGAAACTCCTAGGAAATCTTCAATTTCCTTACTCAGGCATTCATCTTGATGTCTTCCCAATCTTCAAAGCCAAATGCTTAAGGGTGCCTGATTGTCACACCACCTCAACTTCAATTATTCCTCTGAAAGAGGGCTTTGGGGTCCCCTTACTAATGTTAAGATTTCCTGTCTGCATGGGGATCACTCCTCATGCAGAGAGGAAAGCCATCTGCTGGTATATTGTGCGAAGCAACATAATGCCATGACATAAAATGATACTAAAAGGTTCTAGGAGAAGAGAAAAAGCAGATATTACTTAAATTTACACAGAAAATTCTGGAATCCTTTTTATAACAAAATCTTTCATTTTTTTAATTCTTAAAACCATGACCATTTTTACAAAGTCTCTTTTGATATAAATATTAATGTTCTTGGTAGCAAATAATGAAAAATTGTAAAATAATATTTTAATCATGCTTAACTCTTCATATAGACGTTTACTTAGTATTCTGGCCTCGGTTTACAGGCAGAATACACCAGCAATTCATGTTATACAAATTAATTCTGAAAACCAGAAAGACTGCTCACTACTTCTGGCAGAACATGCTTAAAAACATTTACACTTCTTTTTTGTTAACCTAAAGGCATATCAATAATAATCTTTTAGTTTGACTATACAGATTTTTCCTAATACACATTTTTAATTTCTTTTGCACATCCTTAAACTTTTATTTTATATTCAGCCACTTTCCTTTCTGCATGCAAGGCAAATGCCCTACCTTCCGGCTCCTTCTTCTCTTCTTTTTTTTTTTTAACTTCTCCACTCATCCTTTGGGAGTGGTTTTGCTGCTAAAAACAACCATGTGCACCGAACTCAGATTAGAATTTAGCATTAGGGCCCTAGGAATAGAGCTTTAAATTGTCTGCTGCCAGTTTAGAATTACTTTGCTGAATATTTTTGCACATAGCAGGACCAAATTTTATTGATTCCTTTTTCTTTAGGTATTCACAACCTAGTACCATCAAGATTTTCACATTAAGCTACCTTAAAATCCACCATGAAGTTTGGTGAGATAAATTCGACATGGAATTGAGATACTGTAACAATAACATGCATTCACAAAGTTAACAATATTGTTTTAAAAAAGGCCAACCACAATAATCTGCAACATTTTGCAACATTTTTCCCAAATTGTTCATTTTAAGAAACCTTTAAGTTAGAAATTTAAACGCTCAAATTTTTTTTTCTGACTTCCAAACCATTAACATTTCCCAGCCAGGTGAGTTGGGAAGAATAGCCTAGCCCTGGGGGCTCGGTAAATTCCTTCAGGTTGGAGAGTTTAAAAAGCACTCTTTTTTTTTTTTTTTTTTTTTTTTTAGCTAAAAAGCGGCCAGTTAGCCCCATTTCTTTCTGGCCTTAATGCATGGCAGGAAAGTTGGGTGATTGCAAAGTCCAGAAATTCTCCAGGGAAAATTTATCCCCGATGGCCATTGAGAAATCTGGAGTTTACAATCTTCATCACCCTCTGCCATGTCCTTAAAATAACAAAGCCGGTTTAATACACAATTTTTCTGGCCCAAGGAGAGGTAGCAAATTTTTTGTGGAGTTTCCCTCCATGTTTAAATCAGACAAAGAAAACACGGAACACAGAACCATAGACAAAAATCTCCAATTAAAAGAAATAGGGTTCACAGCAGCAGCCCCAGAATGTCTTCCCGCTGCAACAAAACTGAGCTCCTGGGGGCCCTCCAGGGTCATGATCTATAGTTTTTGAACTCGTCATTTCACTACCACTTGGAATCCACGCCGAGTAGGGACTCTTAATTCAACCCAGAATCCACGTTGAGTGGAGACTCTCAAGCCCTCAATCACACAACCATTTCCCTATTTTTTTCCAACACACATCAAATTACAACCAACAACACAAGACACACTGCTATTTTCAACACACATTAAATTATGATCAACAACACAAGACTAACTGCTTAGAATCCACCGAGTCGTCTATTCACCACTCTGCTCCGGGCATATCAAGGACTCCTGGCTGGCTCGCCAATGAAAGGTTCAGCAGTCCAGATACTGCTCAGACACAGATAAATGAAGAGACAGTCACTCAGGCAAAAGCTCAAGTGAGGTTCTTTATTCTGGCTGGCCAGGGTTCAATGCTTGTTCAGAATCGAGCAGGGGCAAAGGACCACGTGGCGTTCTAAGTTTGTTCTTATATACCATAAGAAGGGGGAGGGGAAAGGAAGGGGTAATGATGACTTCCTTAAGGGCGGGACATCCGCCAAGATAATACAAGTTATTGGTGGGGGCAGGGTAGTGATGACTTCCTTATAAGGGTGGGACATCCACCAAGGTTGGTGGGGGCAGGGTAGTGATGACTTTCCTTTTCAATACAATCACTGATTTTTTTTCTTTATGAATCTACAAGCTAACTGGGGACTCTTCTCATCTAGGTCACACTGGTTTGACTTTACTATACTACTCATACCCTCAGTCTCAATTTTGTCAAAAGCTAGCTAGTCCCAGATGGCTTTGACTGGGATAGTTTCTCTGCTCTAGACTGTCATCTATACTCACTCTGGCAGGTTAATATGAGTTTACTTACAGAAAACAAAAAAGAAAGAAAAAGTAAAAATTTATAATTGCTTTTTACACATCTCCATTAGGTTTTCTAAAACACTATTATGACCACAGTGAGTTACATGACTGAGCTGAGAGACAAAATGGAAGAAGATTCTGATGTTAGAGTTTATTTAGGTGAACACAAGAGGCCATGAATGCAGAGCACTAGCAATAGAAATTAATCTATAAATGGCATTGAACTTGAGAAGCTGCATGACCACTTATACAATTATAATAGTATAAACAAATACCAAATATAAGAATCTGTGTGAAGAAGAGTCAGACAAGAGCCTATGTACCAGGCTGTGCAGATATCTGTTTCTCTGCTATTGTCTTATGTGAAGAGCTGAAGAAATGTTTGCTCCAAGAGTAGACTCCCTCTTTCTCTCTGAGGAAGTAACAGTCTAAATTTTAGATGATCCCTAATTTCTGAGATCTCTGTCCCATTTCTCTAACAGCAATCTGTTGCTTAGGATGGCCTCTTGATGTTTAATTCACTTACACTCAAGATATTAGATCATCTTATAACAAGGATATCAATGGAGGTTTTTTAAAAACAGCTGCCTAAGGAAATCACTCTACTTCAAGTCTAAAACTCATTTCTAAATAAAGATAGTAACTCATAGAGACATAAGCAAGGGTTTTAGTTTCACTATACTTGATTTACTGACACCAAGAGAAATTAATACTTTCACATATAATCATGGATTCACATAAAATGTTTAGAATTAAGTTTTAAAAGGACAGGGATATTGAAAATAGGAAATAAAACCAGTCATAACAGTAACAGCAAATGAAGTTTGCATCTTGCTAACAAATGGGAGCTATAAAAATTCCAAAACTTTGTGGTCTGTTTGAGAGTGAGACTATTTCCAGAGCTCCACACAGAGACACAGATACACATTCTCCACTAAAAATTAACATACACAATGATATGATACTAATGTACTCACAAAGTATACACAATGATACTTATGCTCTCACACACAATGGCATATTTATAATATACTTTCACAAATACACTCATAAATACCAAGACCACTGATACTTAGTGGCAAAAATACATGCATACATACTCATAAACTTGTATTTGGAGACATCAGTGTACTACATAAATATTACATCAAAAGCTCTCTCTCTATCCTCTCTTGAACTGGAGGCTAGCTCTAGCCGGCATGGTGTTGGGGGAGACCCCATGTGGAGGGCCTTCTCCCTAACTTGGGTGTGCTGGGAGCCTTGATAGGCCCCCAGCCTTCCCCTCTTCTGCCCCCAGCCTCCAGGCCTTCTGGGGTGGCAGCCCAGCTGGCCAAAAATGGTTGGTCCTAACTTGGGGTGTGCTGAGATTTGCTTGGTTGTGCTAATTTGTCACTGGCAATTTCTGACCATTCTGCATATGGAAAACTGGGCGAGGGTGCAATGAATGTATTAAGAGTATTCCTTATCTTTATGTTATGTTTTGTGTATCCAGAATGTCCATTTTGTATTCTGCCCTTTCCCACACCCCCTACAAAGCTCATTTTTACTCCTTAACTCTCTCACCCCCCAAACATCACTAACCCACATTACTCTTTTTAACTTCAGTATTGCACAGTCCTAATCACAGACCAAAGCCGTGTATTGTGTGTAACAACCCCAAACTGTTTCAAAAGACATAAAATGACACATATTTCTTTTGAATATTTTGTTTTTTCTATGACAACTATAAGTCTTACTAAATATTCTCTTATACAATGACGATTCTAACCACTTTTTATCTTCTCTTTATGAGCTGTTCAACAAGGAATTTTGTTGAAAGAGTCCCCCAGTTTAATGCTTATGATTGAACCATATCATGGGGATTGTTGGACTTGTTCTTATGGTCCCCATATGCAGCAATAATGCCACGTGGCATTGCTCCTTTTTTGCATAGGCACATTAAAATGAGAAAATACTATACATACAAATAAGATTCTATCTAATAGAGATTGGAATGCACAAATCTTGTAGTGCAAAGGGACCTTATACCCTGAACATTGACATAATGACCTGGCACAGGCCTCAGAAGAAAGGCCATTTTCCATTCACCCCTGAACCAGGGAAGCCATCAATGAAACATCCAGGTTTGTCTATAAGATCACCTGGAATCAATCCTCTACCACGGAAGACCCTACCACTGCTCAGACATCGACCTGCTCAAAAGAGACTCCCCTTAACACTGAGGAGACTTAACAACAACAACCTGCTTACAGGAACAAGGCTTCCTGCATTGCCCTTTAATGGTGAGGTGAAACAAGAGGACGCTCCACATCCTGACTTCAATGTGGGATATGCAGATTCCAGGATATTTAATACAGAAACATGATACCAACAACAGAGACTGTGTAAAAAGTGTGTTGGCACTATGGACAATGTCTTGGATTGGACAATCTAACTTGCCTGGAGCCTAGAGTTGGTCTTTTGCCAGGAAACTTCAGGGATAGGGTCTCTTTGTATTTAGGCCAAGGTTATTTCTTTCCATGCTCCTCATATTTTGGTGGGCCTATGCAAACAACAATTGCCACTCTAACACCATTTTTACTGTGCTCCTTTGACTCTAATCCTTAAAAAAAAAACCACTTAAAATTTGAGGTTAACTTAAGCTAATATGCATGTACATGGAAATGTAAAAAATACTATGCCTCTAATGTTTAAGGAGTTACGTAAGTTTTATGGCTTTAGATTGCCTTGTGTGCTGTTAAGAAATATTATAATGTGTTACAATCTGGGGACTTGGGGGACAAAGTAATTGTACATGGATTCTGTTTTATTTGTCTTAATGTTCTTTGGCTGAAAGTTCAAAGTTAAGATATCAGCAAGGGGACTTCTGAGAATTATGTTATGGGTGATTGTCCTTCCACTGTAATTTTACCTTGTCTTCTTTCTTTGCATCTTTGTTCTCATAATTAAAAAGAAAAAAAAGAAAAAAGTAAAAAAAAATTACATAAAAAAACTGAGACACAACAATACCTATAAATCTACTGACAACATTCAAATACTTCTCACTCATTAATAGTATTGGGTATATACAAATATAAGGACCAGAACACATATGTGCTAGATATGTTCTGCACTAGTCAGATTCATATACATACATACACATCTGCCTACTCATGTTGGCACTCAACAAAGCCATAGAGACACTTGGTCTTTCCTGCCTCTCCAGTTTAATTGAGAAGTATTCTCTCATTTTTAACATCTTTCTTTCCTATCTGAAAACATCCTAAATATTCACCTGTTCTATCACTATGCCTATTCTGATTCACCAGCTCCCAAAATTTCTGACCCTCTTTCATACTTCAGACTTCAGGTCCAATGTTACGTTCTCATTCACACTTCCTCCACCTCTGCATCATCAGTTAATTACTCCATCATGAACTTAGTTTAATTTCTAAGAGTTCTTGACACAATTTTAAATTGATTTTATCTTGTGAGTGTGTGTTCTAAAACTATGTTTCTCCCATGAGAAAAACCATGTCTATTTCACATATCATTTATTTTTGAGTTTATCAAAGTGCCTGAAAAAGAGAGAACACTCAACAAATTGCTTTTGAATACACAGTTGTTTGGAAGAGATCCAGCAAATAATATTTTTTGGTTGACTACCATGGAGAAATTCTAAGAAACAGCACAAATTATTCAACCTTATCATATGACCTGGGGCATTTATATAGCATTGCCTGATAGTCATTGATTGAGAGATCTTTCTAGAATCTTTGGTCTATAGTACAAACAGGCAGTGAAAACTTTCAAGATTCTTGTAGAGAAAAAGTCCTAAACACATAGAAACATAGAGGGGTAATTTGAAGTCTGAAAGATCACTGAAGACAAAGAATGGGACGTGACATCAAAACTTGCTATTTTCTACTTGTAGGTGGATTATCTTTCTGATAAGCACTAGCAGAGAACAGATATATGGGAAAGGCAACCCTTTTGGTGTTGTAGATGAAGTGTGAATAAGGTAAAGTAATTCTTTTGCTGGCAATTCTGCCTCCAGGAACAGGCCTGGGTTTTTTGGGCTGTCAAAGACAATGGCATTATGGGAATCAAATGAGGCCACTAAGGCTAATCTTTTTCCTGGGTTGAATCATGCCAAGTCAGTTGCCAGGGAGGAGAAGTAAGTGTTCCTATGGCAAACCACACTTGGAAAGTTCTGGGCTCTATTGAATATAAGACTCTGCAGCTGCAGGATGGGAAATCCTGTGGTTGGGTAGTGTTCTACAAACAACATTAAGCCTTTGAAATACATGTGCAAGCAAGAGTCATTTAGGGATGGAAAATGTAACAGAGTCAGCTGGTCTTACCAAGACACATAATGTACTATATAGCAAAGGTCCTGCCAGGGAAGCAGGCAGATTTATCTGCTTTCTCTTTGTTCCCTGTCTATTTCCACTGTATCCCACACTGTTGCTGATTGGCAACAGTATAAAATCAGTTTTTCTAACAGAAATAGATCACAATCATTTTACTACTGGGTGCCAATTGTCTCCCCTAAGACAAATAAATACTATGTCACCTGCACAGATGGTTCTGAGTTTACAATCTGAACTATTCAAAATGCCAGACTCTCAATGGGATCATGTGTGGGGAAGGTGTTCACTTGAGAAAGATGGCTCAGGCCAACTTGACTTATCTTGTGTAAGAGCAAGGCATTAACATATTATGATAAAACTCCCCTATGAAGGCTCATATAATTAACTCATAAATTTAGTATTGGGAAAAGAATTCTTCTGGGGAAATCTGTTGTGAACAATGAAATATAGATCTCCTCACCAGGTGTCCTGAAAGCCAGTTTTCCACTTTCCCTTCAGCAGCACCTCTACAGAGCTCACCAGTAGGTGCTCTCTCTAATGAATCCCAAAAACACCATGTCTGGAAAAATATCATTGTCTCAGAATCTTCTAGAAACTTTCACAAATGAAAATTGGGATCTGCCTCAAACCTACTTCCTTTGTCCATTTTTCTATCACATAATGACATACACTGGAACTTAAACATCAGAAAACATTGCATATATTTTAAGAGGCTGAGAAGTCCAAGATAAAGGTGTCAGATCTTGGATTCAATGAGAGTATTCTTCCTGCTTTTAAAGTGTCATCCATTCTTGTTTCTTCTTTCATGTACTAACCAATAAAAAGGATCTCTCCCTCATTAAATAATCACCTAATAATGGTTCATTCTCTAACTTCATTTAATTAGAGATGAATTGTGAAAAGACTCAAATTTTGAGTCTATAGTACCTACAGAGTCAGAAACATTGGGAGTGGGTGGGTGATTGATTAGTCACTCACCTATGTTTTAATAAACCCTCTGTATATTTGTGTTGTGAATTCAAATCAGAAAAACACTGTTCTCAGTAACAAGTAAAAACTCATCTCTCTCACTTCATTCCTTTTTTACATATATAAATAAAAAAGAGTCAGGTCTTGTCAGATATCTAAGGATATTGTATTCAAAATACACTAAGTTAGATGGGTTTTCTTATAATAAAAGATATTGACATCTGGTCTGGATATGAGAATTGCCTATCTCAAAAATGTGCTGTTGAGTGTACCCTAGGATTCTTTGTTAAACAAAGACACCCACCCATTTAAAACTGAGTAATTTCCCCTATACTATCTGAAGTTCTTTTTTTTTTTTTTTTTTTTTTTTTTTTGGTTTTTTGGGCCACACCCGGCGGTGCTCAGGGTTACTCCTGGCTGTCTGCTCAGAAATAGCTCCTGGCAGGCACGGGGGACCATATGGGACACCGGGATTCGAACCAACCACCTTTGGTCCTGGATCGGCTGCTTGCAAGGCAAATGCCGCTGTGCTATCTCTCCGGGCCCTGAAGTTCTTTATTTAGTAGTGTTCTGTTGTTGTTGTTTGTTTTGTTTTGTTTGTTTTGGGGCCACACCCGAGGATGCTCAGGGGTTACTCCTGGCTATATGCTCAGAAACTGCTCCTGGCTTGAGGGACCATATGGGATGCCCAGGGATCTAACTACTAGGTTAGCACATACAAGGCAAACACCCTACCACTTGCACCATCCCTCCAGCCCACTTAGTGATGATTTTATTTAAAATAAAAGTAGAGAATAGAAGCATATAGAAATGTATTAAAACCAAGCAGTAATTTTTATAAACACGTGTAATCACTACTCAGATTAGAAACTGAACATAACCTGTAGCTTCTTTTGTCATCTCTTAAAATCCTCTACATAATTAGCAGCCAATTACTTATCCCATTTGGTCTGCCTTCTATCAATTCAGTTATTTCTTTTGTAATAAAGTATTTTAAACATATAAATTATTTTTAAAAAACTACAATATTTACAATGTTAAAACTTTCCATTTGTTAACATATCCTTCAGATTTTACTTCTTTATTTTTCCTCAACAATATTTTATTATGTTCTATGCATGAGTCTGGTATAGCTCTGAATTTTTTCCTTGGTATTAAAAGTTATGAATGATGGGGCCTGAGCGGTGGCACAGAAGGCAAGGCATCTGCTTTGTCCGTAATAGCCTAGGATGGACCACAATTAGATCCCCGGCATCCTATAGGGTCCCCCAAGCCAGAAGCGATTTCTGAGCTCATAGCCAGGAGTAACCCCTGAATGTCAACGGGTGTGGCCCAAAAACAAAAACAAAAAAATAAAAACAACAAAAATTATGAATGACACTTGAAATACGCTATGCTCTATTACTTGTTTGTTTACTGTAATAGAAATATCGCTGATTTTTAAGGTTGACTAGAGATTATACAGAACTCATATTATTATAGCATAGCTGCATGTTTTGAATTTTCTACACATATATCATATTTCTTGCACAATATTTTTTACTTTTATTTGGCATTAAGAAGGACCTCTAGTTACAACTTTAAAAAGTAATGGCCACCCTCAGCTCCTTGCCAATTTCATGGAGAAAAATCCATACATTATGATTAATATTTTATTACCTTATTTAAACACAATGGTTTACAAACTTGCTCATAATACAATTGTTTCTAGCAATGTTCTAACATATATCCCGTCATCACGTCATCAGAGTAACATTCCTTCCACCATTGCTCCCAGTTACCATCTTGCCCAAGTCTGCAGGTACAAGTAATTTACTTAAAAGTTCTTGTTACTGCAATGATGTCTGTAATCATGGTGCTTAAATAAAGGCATTATTTAAAAAAGGAAAAAAAAAAACAGCCCAAAAAATCTCCCACTAAAAGTAAATAAATAAATAAATAAATCTTCTTGTTACAACTAATTAGTAATAAATTATTTTTAAAAAGAACACTAAAAGAAAATTTGTGGAAATGGTCATAACTCACAACGGGGTAATTAAATCATTACTAGAAGATTTATTAGACAGATTCTTGATAGATAAACATTCTGTGTGATTGGTTTTATTTGTTGAGCTTAGGTTTTCTATGATAATTTTACATCTAATTTGGTGTGTCAGCATTGAAAAATGTGTAGGTGTTATTGTTCACTCCAGGAATTCTAAAATCTGTGGAGTTGGACTAATGAATTGACATGGCTGTGGCTGAGTCACGAGTGTGGCTGCTGGGATTTTAAAAGAATGGGGTAGCAGGTGGAAGCCAACTACTAACTCTGAGAAGACCCTAGAGTTCTCATACCAAAACCTAGCACTAGTAAGTGTTTTGTTGGTTAGGTGTCTCATTAGAGCTCAATGGAAAAGCAATAAAGTTGGGATATTGATGTGGTGATGATTTTGGGATATGTGTGCAGCTTCTGGGGCATTTTCAGGATGAGGGATTTGCCCCACACCTCTCCTGAAGCACTGCAAGAGTATCAGCTGCTAGACAAGTGTCATGAGTCTTTTGGCTTGCATTACCATTAAATATTAAGTGATAATGCTTTAAGACTTTGCTTATCAATATTTGTAATTTTCAGGAAGATTTTATAATGATTATGTATTGAATTTTTAAAATTATGATGCAGCATCTATTAAACTATTCAACTTGGGAGCCAGAGTGATAGTATAGTAGGTAGGGCAGTTTGCCCTGCACAGAGCTGACCCAGGTTCAATCCTTGGTATCCCATATAGTCCCAAGCATTGCCAGGAGTAATTCTTGATCTCAGACACAGAAGTAATCTCTAAGAACCACTCAACAAATGTACAAACAAAATCAACTTGGGGCAAGAAAAATAATACAAAGAGTAAAGTGCTTCCTTTTACAGAATCAAGTTAGATTCTATCCCTGACGCCATATGCAATCTCTCCAAACCCTGCCAGTTGGGAACAACTCTGATAGTTGAGCACAAAGTTAAGAATGTGTCCTATGCATAGTCAGGTATGATCCTAAAACCAAAAGTCATTTTATTCTTTTTCTCTTTTATGGCACAAATATATTAAGTCATGACTATGTTTAAATGTTAAGCTTACCTTTTATTCCTATAATGAATCCACATTGTCTAGGTATATTGTTCTCTTTATATTGGTTTGCTTTCCTAATTTTCTATTTAGTAGTTCACCTAGACAGAAAAATATGTCTGCAGTTTCCAATTTATGTAATTTTTCTGCAAGGTTTTACTGTCCTTATAGTATCCTATATTTCTATTTCTACATTTTGGAAATCTAATATTGATAATGATTTCCATAAATATTTTCAAATTTTACCATTTGGAGATATTTTATATATTAGTATATTTAAAGTTATAATTTAAATATCTTTATCAATATATGGCTACTGAAATTATGTCTTTGCACTTAGATTTATTTTCATAATTTGTTTCATGGAATTTTATGCTTCACCTATGTTTAAAAATAATTAGCATGTAACATGTATTTATCTTCCATAGCTTTATGAGTTATATCAATATTCTTTCTCCTTATAAAACTGTAATTTTCCTTTCTCAAATTCTCACCTAATTATTTTTGCTAGACATTTGTCTATTTCATTAGTTTTTCCAAAATCAATTTTTAGCTTTTAAAAATTTTTCTCTGCCAAATGCTTACTTTTTAATTTATTTACTTTATTCCCTATGTAGTAAGTTAGGTGTGCCATGTATTTCTCTTTTATTTTCTAACTTCTTGAAACAAATATTTTAATTAAAATTTTCTAGCTTTACTTTTTTTTCCTATTTTCACTTGAATTTTTTAATATTTTTTCTTTATTTAAACATCTTGATTACAAATATGATTGTGATTAGATTTCAGTCATGTAAAGAACACCCCCTTTCACCAGTGCAACATTCCCACCACCAATGTCCCAAATCTCCCTCCATCCCACCCCACTCCCACCTGTACTCCAGACAGACTTTCCAGTTCCCTCATTTATTCACATGATTATGGTAGTTCTCTGTGTAGTTATTTTTATAACTGCACTCACCGCTCTTTGTGGTGAGCTTCATGAAGTGAGCTGGAAGTTCGAGACCTCCTCTCATAGTCTCTGAGGATTGTTGAAAAAATGACTTATTTTTCTTAAAACCCATAGATGAGTGAGACTATTCTGCGTCTCTCACACCCTCTGACTTATTTCACTCAGCATGATAGATTCCATGTACATCCATGTATAGGAAAATTTCATGACTTCATCTCTCCTGATGGCTGCATAATATTCCATTGTGTATATGTACCACAGTTTCTTTAGCCATTCTTCTGTTGAAGGGCTTATTGGTTGTTCAGATCTATCTATTCTTTCTTTGAGTTCTACAAACATCTTCCTTATTTCTATTCTAAGTTCCTTATCCAAGAGGTTAATCAGATTGTTGGAATTTTTTAGGTCATCCGAGCTATCATCTTCATTCTCTATGCATGGTGTTTGCCTGCGAGTTTTCCCCATTGTCATGCTTGTAGCGTGATTTTTCCTGCATGTTGTGGTGGGGTTCATTGATTAGAAAGATTGTGCGGCATGCTCTTATGCTGCCTCTAGTTGACAGTTTTTTGCGGGTGCGCTCCGTAGGCCTCTGAGGAGAGCTTCAGGTATTCAAGAAACACAGACAGGCACAGGAAAGATTTCCCTTGAAGTCCTCAGAGTGACCAAAGGCACAGCAGGGCAGAGCCTGCGCAGGCCAGAGGGCTCAGCTTATTGGTTGGCGACCCCCACAGCCAGACACTACTCACTCACTTGCTGAGCAGAGCTTTACTTTTTTAAATATATGATTATGGGAATATAAACTTCCCCCCACATTAACTTTAATGCATCTCAAATGTTTTGTAAAGTTTTTTGTTTGTTTGTTTGTGGTTTTTGGGCCACACCCATTGACCCTCAGGGTTACTCCTGGTTATGCACCTAGAAATTGCTCCTGGCTTGGGGGGACCATATGGAACACCACGAGATCAAACCGTGGTCTGTCCTAGTCTAGTGCTTGTAAGGCAGACATCTTACCTCAAGCACCACTGCTCCGGCCCATGTTTTGTCAAATATTTTTAATATAATTTTTTAAGATTCTAATTGCACACAGGACTGACCTAAAACTACCTTAATTTCCATGTTCTCAGGAATTATAAATAATTCCTTTCTAAAATATAGTTAAATGGAGCCAAAATATATTTCACTTCAGATTGTACATTTTAATTAGGGAAATTTTTTTCTACGTAGAAGCAAATAATAATGTAGGAGTAAACTGGAACCAACAATGTATTGATGTTATAGGCTAGTTTTTTTAATTTGAGGATTTTGTCATGGTTAAGATTTTCAGCAAAAATTACAGAATATATATATATATATATATATCATGGAATTTTATCACACTAAAATATAAAAAATACTTGAAATTTATATACTGGAAAATATTTGAATGGAGTGAATAACAAATATGATCTAAGTTAAACTGACATGAGAAAAAAGAATGTTGAAAGACTAAATATTTTTAACATTTTTGTTAATGTATTTTGGGGAGTCTTTAAAATTTTTTAGTTATTTTTAGTTAATTTTTAGAATTATTTTAGTTATTTTTAGTTATTTTTTAGAGTTATCTCTCTAGCTCTAACTCTAAACATTTTTAAACAACATGTCATCTCAAAACATCATGTTTAACATCTAAACTTTAGTACTTTTTCATTGGATCAGTACTTTTATAGATTAGATATAATTTAGTATTTTAAAAAATATGTTGCTTTTTTTAACTTACCACTACTTATGCAATTTCAGAAGTTTAGCTTTATATCACTCAATTTTACAATTGTCACCAATCTGAACACCCATGCCAAACTAACTTAAAAATAAAAAACTAACTGAAAAACCTACTCAGAACTTTCACTAATCCTCCCCAATTTTCCCTAACACTAAATTTCAGCTCTTCCTTCCTTTGCTCTTCTGGCACCACTTATCCTTCAAATTACAGTTTCCTGAATTATTATTGTACAATAGCTAGTATTATTTACCACTTTCCACCTGTGAGGATCCTAAAAGACTTTGACTAAATTTATCTTTGTGTCCTATTGTTTTAATGTGACAATCACAAAATACTGTGACATTCTTGGGGAGTCAATATTTATTTAGATATGACTATGTTTATTAACCTATTAAATTTGCATCTTAAAGGTAAATGCTTTTCCTTTTCTTCAATTATTTTTAAGATTTTTTTACTATTTTACTTTTATATTCAGTAGAGTTATTGTGATAAACTAAATGTTCTCCTCTTTGGGCTTATTATTGAAATAAATTTGTAGACATCTTTAATTATATTGGGGAGATTTCTAGCTATTACTCCCTTTGGCAGTTGCTTCTGTTCCATTTTGGGGGCATCATTTCTTAGCATTCAAATTTTACCATGTCTCAGATAACTATGTTCCTCTGTATTTTTCTTTCTTGATAATTTACTTATCAGTTCTTAAGTCATTCTCAGCATTTATAGAGTATTATCATGGTTTTATGCAGAAGGGGTGTCTTATATAAAAAGTGCAGTGAGTGCTTATTCAACAATATTCAATGAGCAAATACTAAATCTGACATCCTATTCCCCAATAATACTAACCACATTGGTAAAATAGGTACCATTAAGCTTTTACTTATAAAAGGGAAAGATTTTAGGCATTTGACATATACTATTATGATTTTTAGAATAATCTATATCAGTGAAAAAGCATTATCAAATTCATTCACTATATGAGGAGTCTGAGGACAAAGAGATAAAAAAAAAATTGCTTAACTGGCTGGCCCTAGCTCAAACTGTCAGTAGGGTACCCTATTTCTTATACCTGAAAGATAACTTGAGTTGAAAATTCAATTGATTATGCAGTTGAACCACACAGAACAGAAGGCAGTTGAGCACTTTTAACCTACACTAGTGTCACTATTATATGCCTAAACCTAATATATGCTTTCCAGGCTCTAAGTGAGAATGACACAGAGCAATATAATGGAGTGTATTTTAATTCTACTGAAGCAAAGCTATTTTTATTTCTATTCACATCCTTGATGTGGTGAAAACTATGGAGGCAAATCCAGAACTCAAGAAAGCACATCTGGATGGAGCAGGAGGAATCAATTTTTCTGTGGTCTTACAATAAATTAGAAAAGGGAAGCTCAAGCATGTGGGACCCAAAAAAGCACCTTCTTCTTAGTCCATTAGATCCCTCCTCTTTCTTTTCTCCCCTTTTCTTTTCAGAGTCATATCCCGATCCACAGCTTAAGAGTATTGTTCTAGTCCTCTGGGAATTAACAGGGAATCATGTTTCATGGTCTGGAATTCCCCAGAATTTTTTTTCTGGCTTTCATCATATCTTCATTTTCTAAGCAGTCTTGTGAATATTAGAATTAACAGGAGAGAACTTCACTGCAGGTCAGTAGTCCTGAGAATAAACAAAGGAAGAATCCCACAAAGTTGAAGCCATTACAGAGCTGAGAATAGAAGTGTAAATGTCCACCAATAAGTAAGGAGAGACATAAGCAACTAAATTGATACAGTGCAGTTTTTCAAATATTGTGAAGTAGTGACTCATAATTATATATATATATTACATGAAAAACTCCAAAATGAGTCATATAGTGAAATATAAGCTGATAGCAAGTCAAAATTGAGAGAGAAAGAGAGGAAAACTTTGAAAAGGAAAACACTAATATAGCAAGAATAGTAGTTTCTGGGAAGAAAATGGCATGGGAAGGAGAATCAAAAGGAACTTGGTAATGTAATACTTATTTTTATTATACTGATAAATTATTCATGTTTACCTGTACAGTTGAAAATAACTGTTTTTAAAGTCATAAAAACAAATTGCAAGAAGCTTATACATCAAGTTTGGAAGTGTCTTCATTGGATTCCCCAATAGCAAATTCAGAGAAAAGAGGCAGAAGGCAATATAGAAGTGTGTGATGAAGCAAGTTACCACCAGGAGCATTAATGCTCCTATGTACCTCAGATATAGACCCCTAGGAGAACAGAGGGCTGGAGTATCGACACAACAAATGGCATTGCACACTATTTAACTCTGTTGTTTCTGAGAAATACTGACTT
The DNA here is from genome assembly GCF_024139225.1 of Suncus etruscus. Lineage (NCBI taxonomy): Eukaryota > Metazoa > Chordata > Mammalia > Eulipotyphla > Soricidae > Suncus > Suncus etruscus. The sequence continues at coordinate 19,676,388 of NC_064856.1, read as the reverse complement.
CCTGCATTTCTGGGTGGCTAGAGTTGGACCAAGTAGACCCTAAGAATCAGAAAAAAATAGTTTTAAAGAAATGCAAGACCTAGAAGTTGGATGTTGGTCTAGGGTGTGTGTGTGTGTGTGTGTGTGTGTGTGTGTGTGTGTGTGTGTGTGTGTGTGTGTGTGTGTGGTAGAAACAGAAAGGTTTGGATACCAACAGTGTCTATGGGAACTATAGCTATAGCTATACTCAGTATTGTTCAGGTAAATCCTGACCTCTCTGGAAATCTAAATTGCATCCCACTTTTCAGAGAGAGGTACCTCTGAAAGAGATTCCTAACCTTTCTCATGGCGTCCACATGGGAGTCTTTCCTGCCAACCAACTGTCTCACCTAGAAAGCCCCACTGTCTCAGCTTCCCTTACAGGAAGTCACATACATGACAACCCTGTCTTTCCCAAGCACTGATCACCATGATTGATCACAAAACCAATAAATGGATGGGCAACTCAGTGGTCCAATCAATAATAAAAGAATGATTAAAACCCTAGATTTTCCAGGAACTGAAGTGATAGCTCAAAAGGCTAGAACACATGCTTTGCATTCTTGAGTCCTTGGTTCTATTTCAACAGGATCCTCTGATCACCACATGGAGTGACCCTTGAGCATTGTTAGGTGTGGCTCTCAAAACAAAGTAACATCCTAAATTGCCCTTTCCGCAGAACCCCCGAATGGTGTGGACGTCCCGGGCCAGCTGCTGGGACATCCAGGCAGGTAGGAAAAAACCCTCCCCTTTCTGTGGAATGCTCGAACAGTGTAGAGGCCCCAGGCTGGCTGATGGGACATCCAGGAAGGTAAGAAACACCCTGCCCCTTCCTGTGGAACCTGAAAAAATTCCTTCCTCACACCTAGATTCATTGCAGCACTATTTACAATAGCCAGACTCTGGAAACAACCAAGATGCCCTTCAACAAATGAGTGGCTAAAGAAACAGTGGTACGGGGCCGGGCGGTGGCGCTGGAGGTAAGGTGCCTGCCTTGCCTGCGCTAGCCTAGGACGGACTGCGGTTCGATCCCCCGGCGTCCCATATGGTCCCCCAAGAAGCCAGGAGCAACTTCTGAGCGCATAGCCAGGAGTAACCCCTGAGCGTCACAGGGTGTGGCCCAAACCCCCCCCCCCAAAAAAAAAAAAAGAAACAGTGGTACATATATACAATGGAATGTTATGCAGCCATCAGGAGAGATGAAGTCATAAAATTTTCCTATACATGGATATACATGGAATCTATTATGCTGAGTGAAATAAGTCAGAGGGAGAGAGATACACATAGAATAGTCTCACTCATCTATGGGTTTTAAGAAAAATAAAAGTCGTTATTGCAATAATTCTCAGAGACAAAAGACAGGAGGGCTGGTGAAGCTCATCAAAAAGAGTGATGAGTGCAGTTAGAGAAATAAAGACATTGAGAACTATTAGAACAATATGAATGAATGAGAGACGTATAAGCCTGTCTAGAGTAAAGGCGAGGGTGGGGTGGGGAGGAGGGAGATTTTGGACATTAGTGATGGGAATGTTGCACTGGTGAAGGGGGTGTTCTTTATATGACTGAAACCCAACCACAATGTTTGTAATCAAGCTGTTTAAAGATATTTAAAAAAAGAAACCTATAGATGAACAATTCAAACAATTCAAAGAACTTTTACAGAAGTGAAAAAATTCATACAATTGGAACTAGGGGAAATTAAAAACACATTGACAAGCCAGAATAGCAGAATTACACAATTAGAAGAACACATAGAGGAACTTGAAAAAAATTACAAAACATCAATGACAAAGAAGTCAATAAGAAAGCAAGAGAAAAAACATTGGAAAAAATTTAAGTACCTAATGAACAAAGATAAAAGAAATAACCTACAAATTGTAGGAATACCAGAAGGGGAGGGAAAGGGGAAAGGAGAAGAACAAGTAGTGAGGGAATTAATAAAAAATTTTCCCATCCTCTAAAAAGGGACATTTATACAAATCCAGAAAGCAAAAAGAGACCCTAATAGACCAACACCAAGGCATATAGTAACCCAATTGGCAAAAAGCAAAGAGAAAGATAAATTCTTTAAAGCAATAAGAGAGAGATAAACCCTTAAGTACAAAGGAAAAGACATGAGAATCGAACCAGATCTCCCATTCGAAACAATTCAAGCAAGAAGACAGTGAGTGAAGTGACATTTAAACTACTGAATGAAAAAAACTTACAACCTAGAGTCCACAACCCAGCAAAACTCTCATTCATATGGGAGGGAAAACTAAAAACATTCTTAGACAAAAAGGAAATCACACTATTCGCACTGACAAAACCAACCCTAAATAAAATACTCAAAGATGTATTACACAATCTAAACACCCAATTGTAACAACAACCACTCTATTCAATACAATAGCACAACAGCCTTCTCTGTCAATAATCTCTTTAAATGTCAATGGGTTAAACTCCCCCATTAAAAGATACAGAGTAGAGGGTTGGATCAGAAAACAAAAACCAGATATCTGCTGCTTACAAGAAACACACCTAACAGAACAGGATAGACACGGGCTTAGTATAAAAGGATACAAATCAATTATTCAAACCAATGGAAAACAAAAAAAGCTGGGACAGCCATCCTTATATCAGATCAAATTGCATTCAATCTCAAAAAAGTGCTCAGAGACCAAGAGGGTCACTACTTACTGATCAGAGGAACATTAGACCAAGAAGTACTAACTCTGATCAGTATTTATGCGCATACCATAGAGCCAGCAAATTATACAAGGCTCACAAAGCTAAAGAAACGTATGGAAGGAAATGGAATAGTAGTAGGAGATTCCAATACTCCACTATTCCTACTAGATAGATTTATTAGGCAGAAAACTAGGAAAGACATGAGAGCCCTAAGTGAGAAATTAAAGGAAATAGGGCTCTCCACCCCAAGAAAGCAGAATACACATTCTTCTCAAGTATACATGGAACCTTCTCTAGAATAGACGATGCCTTAGAATATAAATCTAACTTACACAAAGTTAGAAATATAAGAATTGTTAGAAGCACCTCATCAGATTATTATGCAACAGAGATCAAGATTAAAAAGAAACTGTGGAGAAAATCCAACACCTGGAGATTAAACAACATGCTGCTCAACAATTAGATCAAAAAGGAAATCAAGAAAGAAACAAAAAGATTCCTTGAGATGAATGACAATGAAGAAACAAATTGTCAAAATCTGTGGGATACAACAAAAGCAGTAATTAGGGGAAACTCATAGCAATACAGGCCTATGTCAGGAAAGAGGAAAATGACAAAATCAACAGTTTACAAGGGCACCTGAAGAATCTGGAAAAACAGCAGCAAAGGAACCCAAATACAGTCAGAAGAGGAGAAATAATAAAAGCCAGAGAAGAAATAAACAACATAGAAACTAAGAAAACAAAACAAAAAAATTAATGAGATCAGGAGTTGGTTTTTTGAAAGAACAAACAAGAGAGACAAACCACTGGCAAGACTCACCAAAAAAAAAAAAAAGAGAGAAAACACCCAAATAAATAATATCACAAATGAAAAGGGAGAGATTACAACAGAACCCCAAGAAATCCAAGACATCATGAGGGAGTTTGATGAACAACTGTACTCAGTCGGGCTAGAAAACCCTGAAGAAACCAACAGATTTCTGGAAAAATATCACCTCCCGAGACTCAATAAGGAAGATGTAGAAAGCCTAAAAAGTCCAATCACAGCTAAGAAAATTGAGACAGTAATTAAGAATCTCCCCAAGAACAAAAGTTCAAGTTCAGATGGTTTTACAGGTGAATTCTATCAAACATTCCGAAAAGAATTACAACCACTTATCCTCAGGCTCTTCCAAAATATTGAAAAGACAGGAATCCTTTCTAACTCCTTCTATGAGGTGAACAACACTCTCATTCCCAAAGATGGCAAAGACCACACCAAGAAAGAAAACTACAGACCAATCTCACTAATAAACATAGATTCAAAAATCCTCAACAAAATCTTAGCAAACTGAATGGGGCACTACATTAAAGAGATTATACACCATGACCAAGTGGGTTTCATCCCAGGGATGCAAGGATGGTTCAACATATGCAAATCAATCAACATCATACACCACATTAACAAGAAGAAAGACAATAATTACATGATCATATCAATCGATGCAAAGAAGGCATTTGACAAAATCCAACACCCTTTCATGCTGAAAACACTCAACAAAATAGGGTTGAAGGATCCTTCCTCAAGATAGTTATAGCTATATATATATAAAGCCGTAGCCAACATTATCCTTAATGGTGAAAAACTGAAAGCATTTCCACTCAGGTCAGGAACTAGGCAAGGCTGCCCACTTTCTCCACTCTTATTCAACATAGTTTTAGAAGTCCTAGCAATAGTAATCAGACAAGAGAAGGGAATCCAGGGAATCAAGATAGGGAAAGAGGAAGTCAAACTATCTCTTTTTGCAGATGATATGATGATATACATCGAAAACCCTAAAGAGTCCACAGAAAAACTCCTAAAAACAATAAGCCATTACAGCAAAGTTGCTGGCTACAAAATCAATACACAAAAGAAAATAGCATTCCTCTACACAAATAACAAAGTAGAGGAGAAAGTCATTAAGGAGTCGATTCCATTTAAAATAGTATCTAATAATACCAAGTACCTAGGAATCAACCTTACAAGAGAAGTGAAAGATCTATACAATGAAAACTTCAAAACACTTCAGAAAGAAATTGAAGAGGACCTAAGGAAATGTAAGAATATCTCCTGCTCTTGGTTAGGAAGAATCAATATAATCAAAATGACCATCCTACCTAAACTACTATACAGATTCAATGCAATCTTTATCCAAATTTAGGCATCATTTTTCAAGAAATTAGAACAATAAATTATAAAGTTCATCTGAAATCACAAAATATCTAGGATAGCCAATTCTCTTCTGAAATATAAAAAACTGGGTGGCATTTCTCTACCTAACCTGAAGCTTTACTATAAAGCTGTAGTCATTAAAACAGCATGGTATTGGAACAAAGACAGAGTCTCAGATCAGTAGGTTAGAATAGAATATCGAGAGATTGCCCCAAATATATGACCAACTAGTATTTGACAAAGTTTCAAATAACCTGAAATGGAACAAAGACAGTCTCTTCAACAAATGGTGTTGTAAAAACTGGGTAACCATCTGCAAGAAACTAAAGATTCATCCTTACCTCACACCCTACACAAAAACAAAATCAAACTGGATTAAAGACCTTGAAATCAGACCCTAATCTATAAAGTTCATTGAGGAAAAATTAGGAATAACATTTCAAGATTTATACCTCAAAAAAGTCTTTGATGATTGAATGCCAATGGCAAGAGTAATAGCATCAAACCTAAATAAATGGGACTACATCAAACTAAAAAATTTCCGCATGGCAAAAGAAACACTGGCTAAAACTAGAAGACAGCTAACAAAATTTTTTTCACACTTGACACATCAGATAAATGGTTAATATCTAGAATATACAGAGCACTCAAAAAGATGAGCTCCCCAAAACCTACTAAAGCCATAGAAAAATGGGGAGAAGAAATAAACAGATACTTTTCCAAGGAAGAACAACAGATGGCCAAGAGACATATGAAAACATCACTCATCATCACTCACTCATCATTAGGGAAATCCAAATAAAGACAACTATGAGGTACCATCTTACACCAAAGAGAATGACACACATCAAAAATAATGGGTCCAAGCTCTGCTGGCGGAGTTGTGGTAAGAAAGGAATCCTCATCCACTGCTGGTGGGAATGCAGCCTGGTCCAACCCTAATGGAAAACAGTATGGAGAGTGCTTAGTGAACTCAGAATTGAGCTGCCATATGACCCAGCAATAGCACTCCTGGGTATCTATCTCCCAAACGGAAGAATATTCATCCCAAAGTATGTATGCACTTTATTATTTATTGCAGCAATCAGCACAATTGCCAAGATTTGGAAGCAACCACGATGCCCAACCACAGATGAGTGGATCATGAAGATGTGGTATTTATACACAATAAAATACTACATAGCAGTTAGAAATGATATGTCATGGATTTTGCAGCAACATGGATGAACCTACAGAATACTATGTTAAATGAAGTAAGCCAGAAGACGAAGGATAAATACAGAATGATAGCACTTTTCTGTGTGTGTGTGTGTGTGTATATATATGTATATATATATACATATATATATATACACCATATATACATACAATACTCCAGGAACAAATAAATGGTCTAATAGGGTAGAAACTCCAAGCACTGTAGTTGGCAGCATCTACTGGAAGAAGTATTCAAAACAAGCAGAATAGGAACAACACAAAGTCTTGACTATCCATTATTCCATAAAGAAACCAGCAACAACAGAAACAACAGTTTAGTGAACAGGTATGTAATCAGCCTTTTTCAACAATGGCATTTAAGAATGTCTTAGGGAGCTTATACACAGATACAGTTGAAAATATAATTGAGTGCCAGAGACTCAAGTGGCAGTGTTTCCTAACAATATGTTTTAGTGCCTTAATCTGAATTGGTATAAAATAACCTCTCAGCTTCTCTATCTACAGGGATTCTTGGATATGAAGGGTGGACACCCTAATTTGACACCTTGGTGTTCAGTCATACTAGATACCATATTCAGTTTGCACTATGAAAATGTCTGAATAAAACACTCCAATATACCCTCTTTCTCTGGTATATGTCCTCTATTAGGACCTGAAGCATATGATTATTCAGACCACTAAAACAGTCAATTGTAAATCACAGATGTATATTACAAGATCTACTCATCTAACACATTCTGGCAAATTAACGTTTCCTTTCTCTTTCTCTCTCTCTTCTCCCTACTTCTTTTCTTCGCCCCCTTTTTCCTCTGCCTCTTCTTCCTCAACATCAATGCAATCTATGTCAAATAAAACCCACACTGATAGTTTCTCTTTAGGAAAGGAACATACAGAAGATATAGCGGACAAAACTACATAGGGTAGCCACCTACATAGGTAGGCCTCATTAACACATTGTTTAGAACTCAAGATGTGAAATCTATGGGTATCCTAAACTGCTCCAGCCATTATCTAACCCTGAAATCTTCATTTAGCAAGTCCCAAACTCATCACTGACAAAATGTCTGGAAACTAGGAAAAACTCCCAACTCTGATGCACCAACCAAATCTCTTTTATTTAATTTATTAAATTTATGATTTATTTATTTCTACTATATTTACCTATTTTTCTGTTCTTCTCTCTCTTATCTTTGGCTCTCCCTTCCACTCTTTCCTAAGTTATACCTAATCTAATTATTCATCTTAACTCAACCAGTCCTTAAAGTTCAGACCCATCCTATTAGAGTCAGACCTCTAAGAACACCTTAAGAATAGATTACTTATGTATGTCTATATGTGGACATGAGTACATAGAGATAGGTCTCTAAGAGACTCAAACCTAATTTGTAAACATTCCATGTCTATAGTGTTTATAGCCCCTCCTATATATTATCACTCCTCCTCCCCCTCAAAAATTTTACTATCCCTTCACCCCCCAATCCCAATCTGATATCTCACCTTATTAACACTCGTTACCTTCAGTTCTTAAGCCATTAGGTATGAAGACTGACCTCCTGCCCCAACAAGCCATCACCCAGCTCCCAAGTGGAGAAACACCCACTCAGCCCCACATCTTGCCCCCTAGCAAGAAACTACAACCAACAATCCTGCTGACTCTTGCTCTGTGATCCTCCTTCTCATGCCCCCCAAATGTGGACTGTTGCTTGATAATGGAACCAGCTCCAGAAGGACCTCCAGTGCAATAACTTTACCCCCAAGCCCTTTCTGCTGCAAATACTTCCCAAACTCAACAAGACCAGGGTGTGTGATGAAAATATGCCTTTGATTCCACACCACACACAAGAATATTCCAAAAGACAATGGGGAAGCCTATATTTCTTTTATAAGTTTAAGACCTTTATAATACTACCTCTTAACTGTTTATCTCCAAATGCAAGGTAGTCTCCTGCAACACTTGGTTCCCTTAATTACATTTTAAACTCGTTTAGTTTATTTTTTCCTTTGTATCTATATGTGAGTATACATATATATGTGTATATATATATACATATATACATATATATGTGTATATATATATATACATATATACATATATATGTGTATATATATATATATGGTCCTGTTTTTGTTTCCTTCACTTCCTTTACTTCACCTGTTTTGGTGTTTTGGTTCTGCTGGGTACAAGAAAAAGTCTTGCCTGGGATTAAAATTTAGGTCAAACCCAGGGCACAGAGGAGATGGAGCCTGACACTCTCATCCCCAAATGCACGAGCAATATAAGATAGCACCATTATTTTTGCGAAGTCATACTAAAAAATGGGAAATTTTACATATAGAAGCAAGTTCTTATCTATTAGTAATAAGAACTCACACATTTTACAATACAGGGTCACCTCCTACCTTGAACATATGTCAAATGGTCCCAACTTAGACTCCATGCGATTAGACAGTGACCATCCAACCCCAAACCCTAGATCTCAGATATAGAACTGACACAGTTCTCCACAACATCTCCAGGAACCAAACTCCCTCTGAACATTCTTAATACTGCTCTGACACCAATATGCGCCAGTTTTGGTATGACATCCTGACAATGAGGAAATGGCAACAACTTGATCTAAGAGCAGGTTGTCTTATCTCAACACCTAACAAGATGAAATCAGAAGACATGTTATCCTTTGATCAGTGCAAAAGCCAAGATTGCTAACTACAGAAGACTGACTGTGATCATCATGATGGGCAAAACATAACCTGGGACCAATAAAAAAGACCCTAGTCTAGGTATTGGCCTACTATCTGTACAACAACCAAGATCTCTAATTCCAGAGGTCTGGCTGAGACAACTTCAACTGAGCAGAACTTCTGGAAACATAATGAAAAACTCTATTCTAGGCTTTGTCTTAGGATTGGTGCAAAAACCAAGACCACCAACTACAGAAAACTGATAAAAACAACAGTGATGGAACAGAATTTCTGGAACTGTAAATAAAGACTCCATCCTATGACATGTGCAAATACTAAGATCACTAGCTACAGAGGCCTGATTTTATCATTCACGATGGAGCAGAAAACTTCCATACATCACAAAAGGACCTAGGGGAGAGTAAAAGAGCCTGTATGGAGCCTGTAATTATACCCATGACAGTATATACTTCAAGGTCAGAGAAACCCTGTATCTCTTAGGCCAGAGAAATTTCCTTTCTAATCTCCCCAATTTTTACTGTGCTATGCAAAAAATTAGCATAAATTAAAAAAATTTTGTAATTGTTGTTACTTGTTTTTTTTTCTTTCTTTCTTTCTTTCTTTCTTTTCTTTCTTTCTTTCTTTTTCTTTCTTTTTCTTTCTTTCTTTCTTTCTTTCTTTCTTTTCTTTCTTTCTTTTCTTTCTTTCTTTCTTTCTTTCTTTCTTTCATTTTTTTTGTTTTTTTTTTGCTTTCTTTTTTTTTTTCCTTTCCTTTGCCTTTTTTTCTTGCTCTTTCTTTCAGGACCGTAGTTAGTGTTTGGATTGTTGTTGTTTTTATTGCTGTGTTGTTTTTCATGGTTTTTGTTTTTTGTTTTGTTTTGTTTTGGGTTTGATTTTTTTTTGTATTAATTTTGTTTTCCTTCCTTCTTTTTGTTTTTTTTTTTTTTTGGTTTTTGGGCCACACCCGTTTGATGCTCAGGGGTTACTTTTGGCTATGCGCTCAGAAATTGCTCCTGGCTTGGGGGGACCATATGGGATGCCAGGGGATCAGACTGCAGTCCGTCCTACACTAGTGCTTGCAAGGCAGATATCTTATCTCTAGTGCCACCTTCCCAGCCCCCTTTTTTTCTTTTCTTAAACTGATTTTTATATAGTCTCTAGAAGAAGGACTCCTCCCATTTTTTGCTTGTTTAAATTTTTGTTCCCCCCCTTTTTTTCTCTTACCTTCAAACAGAACCACATACTTGAATCATCTTTTTCTGCCTAACAAATTGAGGGGGAAATAATGGAGGGCACCAAGATCAAACAGTCATATGAACATTGAGTAGAAATAAAAAATGATCAGACTTAAACACCAAACCCAAAGCCAACTACAACAGAATTGATACCCAATCTACAACAAGCTAGACACAGAAGGGGCCACTTATACTGGCAGCTCAGGGGGCAAAGGAGGGGCAATATGGGATGCATGCTAAGGACCGGGGTGAAGGGAGGACAACATTGGTGGTGGGAATGCCCCTGATTCAATGTCACTATGTACCTAAAATACTACTGTGAATGATTTGCAATCCACTTTGGTCAAAATAAAAATTATTAATGAAAATAAAAATAAAAAAAACTTTTTCTCGGGGCCGGGCGGTGGCGCTAAAGGTAAGGTGCCTGCCTTGCCTGCGCTAGCCTCGGACGGACCGCGGTTCGATCCCCCGTCCCATATGGTCCCCCAAGCCAGGAGCGACTTCTGAGCGCATAGCCAGGAGTAACCCCTGAGCGTCACAGGGTGTGGCCCAAAAACCAAAAAAAAAAAAAAAAAAAAAAAAAAAAAAAAAAAAAAAACTTTTTCTCTTTGTAGCATAGACAACTCACTGTACTTCTATAATCATCCTCTGAAACATTTATGAAATGGAACTGTTTCCTTGTTCCATGTCATACTTTAAAATCAAACCTAAACCTCTGAGCACAATGCTGGTTTAGTTACTATCCAACAATTGTTGTTACTATCAATGATTTAGTTACTATCCAAAAATGTTGGCTGGTCAAAAAAATATTATTCTAAAATTGTGGTTCACACTCTTTACTTTCTGAACTTTGCTCTTGAAATTGTGTGAGAACAGCAAAGAGAAACCTCAAATCTTCTTAAGCAGCAACTATTTGTTGAATGTTACAGTACGCATGAGTCGCAAGAGGTTACAAGTCCTCAGGCAGAAAGTCAAGTTCCTTGGACCTTGAGATGCAGAAGCCAAAAAAAGTAAAAAGAGAAGCTTAAAGGAGAAAGTTGTGGAAGGACACAGTCCTTGACCCAGTAGCCCAGGGCATCAGGAAAATGGCACTTCTCAGCCTATTTCATCTGACTCCAGCAAACCTGCTGCTATTGACCTGTTTCTTTTCAATTTCATTTAAATTTCAAACAGTCTCTGATTTTATTTTCTTCTCCCCACCCATGAAAGCTAACTGTTATAGATTTTACAGGCCTGAGCGCCCTGGGCTCACACACTGGATTTGCGCAATCTTTGCATAAGGAAAAAGGCAGTCAATACAAACTGAATTAATTGTAATTGACCATAATCTGCTTACAGAAATGCCAAGGAGCTTTCATTAGTAGATAAGCCCCAAAGTATCTGCCAGTGATTTACATCTCTATGAATACACTGTATGGCTACTGTTCATTACCAGCCCTAACACATGGGAGGTTTCATCAACCCTGCCAGAGGCCTTCTGAGGGTCAGCTACAACTCCAGAGACCAATAGGGCTTGATTTGCAGGGTTTCAGAGTCACTACAAAGAGAGGGCAACATAGAGCATAGGGTAGCATAGAGCTACCCGGGTAGCCAGATTAGACCCACCTTTTTCCCCACGTCATATCATTCTGCCCAAGCTCAAGCTTCCTAAAAAGATGCCTGCTTAATTCCTATCTCTAACATGCCCAAAATACCTCTGCGAGCACATCAGCTGTGTTGAACAAGTTCACACCAATGTTACGTCCAGATTTTAGAGTCACCACTATCACCCAGTTCTGCTGCATCATCCCCTGAGTTGGCCCAGCCATGCTCTTTCTGATAAACTCAAATTATTTTATATACATCACACTATCCTCTCAAGATTGACTGAAAACATTTTATAGACCACACACTTACTTCTCGTAATTGGCTACATATCACCTGCTCATTCACCTCCCAAGAAAAGCTCAGAGACATAAAAGAAGATTCCCCAAGACTGTGGTATGTGGGACTCTTTCTCATTTTCTCTCTCTCTCTCTCTCTCTCTCTCTCTCTCTCTCTCTCTCTGCAGGCCTCAACTATGTCAGTTTGACGGTGTACTCTAATAAACTTGCTTTACTTGTATCTACAATATATCTTCTCCAGGTAAATTCTTTTACTGTCTCACAACTGAACCCTGTAGGCCTGTGTTTGAACTCCTCTCCCTTCTATATCATAATGACTAAATTTGGTACTGAACTTGGGACCTGTCACATAATAATAGAGAATAGAGGTTCATTCATTAATCCCACTTTCCATGCCTCTCTCCTAAATCTCTGCAAGGTGATGAACTCCAGGGGAGAATCCTATGAATTCTATGGAGAAATGGAACCTAAGATATTATGGAGAAGTGAATCTACTGCACAGAGCTGAAAAATCCCATCATGGACTGCAAGCCAGCATATGAGTGTCAACAGGTAAGAATAGGATAAAAATAAAGAACAGGGATATGGAAAGTAAATGCAGTCTTCAAGTAGAGTATGAATGGAAACACTTTTCAGGGGAATGATTGCTGAAACCCAGAACAGGAGCAGGAACTCTCCAGGTAAAGGTAGAAGCAACAGTGTCCTGGCAAAAAATAAAATGCTCCAATGCAGCTCAGGAAGCTCAGGCAGTCCCTGAAACCAGAACATAACATCTCCAGAGAGACAAAGAAGAGAGGAAGTTGGGACAAGAGAACAGTAAGATAGGACCCAAGTATACAAGTATATAAAATATTCAATTCATACCTGGAATAATTAACTATGTTACTACTAGATGCTGAATTTTATTTCAGAAGGATTGGGACCCAGGAGATGGATTAAAGTGGGTCCCTTTAAATGTACATATACTTTAAAGAAAAACATTCTGATTGTCAGACAGTTGGAGAGAAAAAGAGGAAGACAGGATATTAGTTTTTGTAATTACTCAGATGAAAATGAGATGCCTGCTGATAGGTTAAGGTGGGACAAAAATGTGGGGACAAGAGTCAGTGTAATCCTGTAGCTGAGTGCCTTTCTGCACCCAACAATCACAGTTCATTCTTGGTCTCAAAAGACTTTGTTCCTGCTAAAGTCTGTGGCCTCATTCCAGCTCCTAGAAGCATTCAGTTCTTCTGATACAGCAATGCCTAGCTTCTACTTCAGATTCTCAGCAACAGTGCTATCCAATAGAAGTAGAATATGAGTCACTTATATAACTTTTAATTTTTTAGTACACCTTAAAAATGTCAAAAGAAGCAAGTAAAATTAATTTTCATAGTATTTTACTTGCCCAATCTATCCATAATAGCATCATTTCAAGTGATAATCAATACAAAAATTATTAATAAGATGTTTAACCTTTCTATGTGAAATGTTCAAAATCCAGTATATATTTCTTACTTTGTGCACCTTCACTTGGTCTAGCCACATTTCAAGTGCTCAATAGTTATCCTGCCTACCAGCATACTTACTATACATTGCAGCCCAGAATCTGCTTACTTGAACTTGTTTACATTCTCTATTCACCTTTTGGAAAGTTCATACCATTATTAGCACCCATTCACCAGGACAGATAGTTTAAAAAGACAAATAATTCCCATAGCTCCATAAATATCAGCATTGTGATTAACAGACACATTGCTGCATGGCCACTCAAAGAAGCTGCTTGTTCCCAGGTTCCCTGATATTGGGACTCTATGATTATCAAATCTTAAATTTAGGAAATTCATGCCCAGATTAAAATTTCCTAAAATTACTTACAGACCTATGGTCTGTAGTACCATTCTTGCCCATGTTAGTGCCATGTTTAGGACCAAAGTTTCTCTATCAACCTTTTATCACTAAGAAAATTAGGATTATGTGTTTTCAAATCCTGGCCTAGATAAGAGGCATGTTGGACACAGGAGAGCTGATCAAAGGCTGCTGTGATGTGGGTCACAGTTACAGCTGGGCATTGTAACTCAGTCTCACGTTTGATACTAATCATGGCTAGGTGACTCATATGGAAATATCACTTAATTTAATTAAGTGCCATTTAACTCTTGCAATTCTTTGTTTTATTTAGAATACAACTACAACTGAGCAAGGTTTATTGACTTGCCCAAGGCTACACAGCTAGTAAAGGAAGACTCAAGGGTCATTACCCTGATTCAACTCCTACCCACTGTATGTCATCTATATACCCTTATTAGCATCCTCAATAGCACTTCCCACAACTATCCCTTATAACCTAACTTTGAACTGGGGGACATTAAGTAATCAGCCACAGGCCAAATATAACAAATATAGAAGGAAGGTTGAATCCAGAACTGGAGTCTTCCTTTTGTAATACAAAGAGTAAAAAGTCATAAAAGGGCTTCATTGCTGCTGCCATCACTTGCAACTAACCCCAGTGAAAGTAATTGCACCATGGAAAGGGCAAGCCTAATAAGTAAGAGCTCAATTTTTTCAATAGCTGATTGTAAAATACTTTGCAGGATCTGCATTTCTCCCAGGTAATCTGATAGTGTTGTGAACTATAAAGCCCCCATGATAGAAAGCTTGCCACAAAGAGCAGTGAGAACAGTTAAAGTAGAGAAAGGTCTACTATGACAATGATGGTTGGAACTGATCACTCTGAACAAAAACTGTGTGCTGCATTGGATTGACACTTTCTCCTACATATTTCAGCCAAGTTACAACTGCATTCAAGGATCTTCAATGAAATAGATAGTTTCTGGCAATGAGTTCTTGGAAAGTAATAAAACAGAGATGTTATTCAAAGACATTACTCTAACAGTAGCCTTAAGTCACCGAAAACATTAAGCACAGATTCACATTGTATACACAGGAATTTAGACAATAATCCTCTTAGTAGCACCAGAGCCCACCCAGATAAATCTCTACTCTCTTTAGAGATGATAAGTACCACCAGTAACTTCAAATGTTGCGAATAGGACATGAGGGTGGACCACTAAAAATTCAAAGCTCTTCCTCTTGACAATATTCAAACAATGGACACTTATCTGCATAGAAAGTCCCATGTGAGGGGAGTTTTTGGAGAAAAACCTATAAAAATGAACTTTGCAAAGGCAAGCAGGGTGCTTTCACATTTGGAGTGGAGGAGAAGGTTACATGTTTCTCAATCCAAGAAGTGTATTCTATTTTTTCCCCTCTGGAAAAACTTTCATTTACTCTTGAACACATTACTTTTTCCCACCTTGTAACTTCTAAATAACTCTTTTATTTCATTATTCATTCTTTTATGTGAAAGGACACAATGGGCTTTAAAGAATTTGGGTGCTTTACATGACTCCCTGAGAAATTAAATGAAAAGGATCATTTCCTACTGGGCAGAACAAGTGTGACCCAGGTGCAAATTGGCAACTGCCATGTAGAGCTAGTGTAACTTAAGATCTTTACTGTGCAGGTGCACATAGAAGACTTTCATCCTTTTTTTTCCTTGATGTTTTTGGTGTTTGGGTGTTGCAAGTCAGCCCCTTAAGAGGTTGCCTGATGGAGGGATGGAGGATGAGGTCTTTCCCCTCCAGCTCAGAGCACCCGTCTGCCACCCTGTCCAGCCAGCGGTTCTGAGGTGAAGCAGCGGGTAAACAGCTTGCAGACAGTCAGGCTTGTGAAAATTCAGCTTTATTCGGAGGACAAGACTGAAGCCCAAAGCCTCAGCATCAGTTCTAGCAAAAAGCCCCTCGCCTTCCACAGACCCTTGTTTTTATCCCCCAGAATCAGGTACCACCCAATGGTGGGATCAGATACCACCCAATGGTGGAAGCAAAATCAGGTACCACCCTAGGGTGGGGGCAGAATGCCAGGTCACAGCCTAGGGTAGGGCACAATCACCGATCAGGGTAGGGTCAGTAACATAATCCCATAAAATGTTTATATACACAACAATTCCCCCATTTGTTTTTAGTAAACAAACAATATTGTCTACAATTATTAAAGGAAAAACTAGCCAATAATAAAAGAGCAGCTGTTTGCATAAGCGCATCACAGGAAAATGTAAAGAAAAACTTCTAACCTAAACACAGGGTGTCTAAAACCAGAAACATGTATCAAGGAATCAACTACAAGCTCTTGAGAAGATAAATCTAAGACCTACATAGATCCTTCAAAGAGACGCCAAAAAGGTTGTGTAGCAGGCGAGAAGCACCTTTTCTTTATTTGTTGTTGTTGTTGATGGTTTTTGGTATTGGGTTTTTGGGTCACTCCTGGCAGCATTCAGGAGTTACTCCTGGCTCCACACACAGAAATCACTATTGGCAGATACCGGGATTCGAACCAATGACCTTCTGCATGAAAGGCAGACGCCTTATCTTCATGCTATCTCTTCGGACCCATTTTCATTCAAGTCCAAGTAGACCAGAAAGCCCATCTTTGAGGGCATTGAATTAGGCCCTTATTTTGGAGGAAGAAGCATATACCCCCTGCACAGTGGGGGGCCACTGCAATGAAGATCTATAGGCTTCTGAACTTAATCCAAGTTCTTAATCCAGACTGAAGTCCATATGATGTCCGGAATTGATGTATCAATACGGTCGATTATTTATAGATGGGAGCTTACATCACAAACCAAAACAAAATGTTTAAGGCAGAGACCCTCCCTGTGTAAATAAACAACTTGAGAATCCATCCAAAATGGATGGAACCTCCTATAAACCTAGTATTTTGCCTATGATGCGCCCAAGCAAAAAACCCTGAGAACAGACAGAAATATCATTTAGGAAATTATAGACAACAATATCTAACCCACTAACCTAAAGTCAAGAAAGCAAAACCCCAATGTAATCAATTCCTAAGATTAAAAACTAAAATAGAAAAACATTAATTACAATAGTCAAAAGAAGTGTAGTACCAAATATAAATTCAAAGGATTACAATTATAAGAAAAATACAAAAGGTGAAATTTATACAGAGTCCAATACCAATCTGTAAAGATGAGGAGTCTGGAACTCCAAAAAGGCTGGCAAAAAACACTTGATGGGTCTAGAAAAGTGGGTAGAAGCCTGGTACAGAAGATAACATCAAGCTGAATGAAGAAGGAAGGCCAGTACAGTCATCTATGTGTTGGGGTATCCCCAAGCGTTACATCATTACCATCATGAGTTGGTTGGGCTTCTACATTTCCTTTGGGATTGGTGCAATCTTGGGGTATTCATTGTAGAAATGGTCAACAATAGCACTGTGTATAGTGGATGGAAAACCAGAAATTTAGATAGCACAGTTTAACTGGGATCCAGAGACTGTGGGTCTTATCCATGGATCTTTTCTCTGGGGTTATATTGTGACACAAATTCCAGGTGGCTTCATTTCCAACAAGTTGCAGCAAACATAGTACAAAACTCCAACAGTCATGAATTTCTTCCTCAGGCTGAGATCAGGAGGCTTGTAGCTGTGGGTGAAGGAGATGAGTGGCACATGTGAAGGGAATCCTGAAAATTAAATTTTAAGGACTAGGAAGAGAGAAGGAAAGATAAGGAAGACTAAATTGGGGAAGATAAAGTTAGGAAAAAGGGAACTATATACAAAATATGCAAAATAGACAGACACTAAACAAGACATACACATACAGACTTCACAAGAAATATGGCCATAACACTCACTCATACCAAAAAAATATTTGTTGGAAAGGATCCAAAATAGAGGAAAAGAAAAAAGAATTCAGCTGAATCAACTAAAAGCACTTTAAAATGCAATAGCCGGCAACAGGTTAGATGAATCATTTCAAATTCAAAAAAAAATTTTAATGGCAGAGCAGAGCAGATGTGAAAGAGAATTTTATGCATAATACAAACATGGAGGGGCCAGAGAGATAGCATGGAGGTAAGGCATTTGCCTTTTATGCAGGAGGTCATCGGTTCAAATCCCGGCATCCCATATGGTTCCCTGTGCCTTCTAGGAACAATTTCTGAGCCTGGAGCCAGGAATAACCCCTGAGCACTGCCAGGTGTGACCCAAAAACCACAAAAAAATACAAACATGAAAAACTCTACTATAAGTGTATAACAGTATATATACAAAGTTATTGTATAACAGTAACTCTATGATAGTCAATCATAGATGAGAAGCACTGTGAAGAAAGTCCACCTAAAAAGTATCACTATGTCAGCGTTTTAAAACCTAAATTGAGGAAAATAAAGCAATGATGTTAAAATAAAAAGAGTGAAAGTCGTTAAATGAGTATATCTAGAAAGAAAAACAACATTAATATGATGAGAAATTTTTCTTTCAGGTGAACCTTGACTAAATTAATTGTAAGATTACATGATTAACTGAGACCTAGAGCAATAATGAAATTAAGACATAAATCCACCATACAAGGAAACACATTGGGGGTCCATAATTTTTAATCCTATTCATTGATCATGCTTGTGGAAAGAATCATAGAGCATTAATAGCAACTGATAAGGAAGTGAAATAATTATCTGGTGTTCATTGTAGATCTTTAAGAAGTATAAAACAGGATGTATGCTGCTGTGGATTTTACCAATGTATTAGGGACATTTTTCATCTTCTTGTCATCAAAATTGATCCAGTGTTGTTTTGCAGCAATTTTACAGTATGAAGTACAGTGTCCATAGTGAACTTTACCATAATGGTTTGACACTGATAAGTTGTATTTCTTAATCTTGCTTTTATTCTTTGAAGTGAATTCTACTAAATTGAGGTCTTCTAAAGGAAAATCCACATAAGTGTGCATTTTTTTATTTGTTTTCCATCAAAAGCAAAACATTTCAAGTATATTATAAAGTACTGGTGGCAGTTTCCATAAATACATTTTCTTTGAAAAATCTCTTCTAGTTTTGCAGCTGTTGCACTGAACTTTGTTGTCATCCCTTAACTCTTCTTTAAAAAATTCAGAGAGGCATTCCTGTAATGTACATTTATCTGTAGATGTAACAGCCAGAGACAAATGAACAAATGTCTTATAAACCTCAGACTTTTGGGGGCATGTGAGACACTGTGGTATAGATTTGAATGTCCTTGAAAAAGATCATAAATAATAGATTTGTGAGCCTTTTGGTGTTCTGGACTAAATTGTTCATAATTTTTATTTTCCATAAGATGTGTATTTTGTCTGTCATTAGATTTACAGTAAGCAATTCCTGATGCATACCCTCTATTAGAAACATCAGTAGTTCGTGTGGATCCTGCTGATTGTGTCCAGCAAACTGGTCATTAAGTAAACCAATTGTTACTTTGATGCTTTCAGGGTTAATATATCTATGAAATCCATTGCCCATGGTTTTGATGACCCGACCAAATTATTTGGCTAATTTACCTTCATGCCCCATTGGATTTTTCTTGTTAATATCCTTTTTATAATGATCTTGATTAAAATACTGAGTCAAGTCTGAAATATTATACAATCATTGCAATACTGAGTTCATGTAGCAAGAGTTTCCTATATTTTGTAGCCCAGTTAAGACAGGTTCCTGTCTTTTCTTTTGCATCTCGGAGTGTCAGGGTTTATCACTACCGTCAGTCTCATCAATGTATGGTGTGTGACAGCTAAATCCTTGTTCCCTGCCCCAGAGACCTCAGCAATATTACTGTTGTTAATGTCTTGAGTATTCTGTTTTTGCTCAGAAGGGCTGTTTATAGTCTGAACCTGACCATTTGTACTAGCCCAATTTCTAACAAGGCGTAATGGAACCCAAAATTTCTTGGGAGGGTGGTCATTTGTAGAAACATAGGCATAACCCCTTCCTCTCAGAAGAAGATATCCACCTATCCATTTTTCATCCTCCTTGATCCAAATAGGTTTATAGGTTATTTCTTGTCTCTGAATATCTTCTTTAAAATGTCTTTCCGCTCCAATGTAACTTTCCCTTTGGGGTAAGTTTAAGTAATTTACTGTGATAAGAGTCAAAGATAGCAAATCAGTTGGTGGTAAACCTCTTTTTCTATTATTTTGTAATTGAGTTTTTAAAATTCTGTGAGCCTTTCTACAATGGCCCGTCCCCTACAATTGTAAGAAATTCCTTTCAGATATCTTATCTGCCATTCTTTTTTTTATTTAAACATCTTGATTACATACATGATTGTGTTTGGGTTTCAGTCATGTAAAGAACACCACCCATCACCAGTGCAACATTCCCATTACCAAGGTCCCAAATCTCCCTCCTCCCCACACGACACCCACCTGTACTCTAAACAGGCTCTCCATTTCTCTCATACATTCTCATTATTAGGACAGTTCAAAATGTAGTTATTTCTCTAACTAAACTCATCACTTTTTGTGGTGAGCTTCCTGAGGTGAGCTGTAACTTCCAGCTCTTTTCTCTTTTGTGTATAAAAATTATTATTGCAAGAATGTCTTTCATTTTTCTTAAAACCCATAGATGAGTGAGAACATTCTGCATTTTTTCTCACTCTCTGACTTATTTCACTCAGCATAATAGATTCCGTGTACATCCATGTATACGAAAATTTAATGACTTCATCTCTCCTGACAGCTGCATAATATTCCATTGTGTATATGTACCACAGTTTCTTTAGCCATTCGTCTGTTGAAGGGAATCTTGGTTGTTTCCAGAGTCTTGCTATGGTAAATAGTGCTGCAACGAATATAGGTGTAAGGAAGGGGTTTTTGTATTGTATTTTTGTGTTCCTAGGGTATATTCCTAGGAGTGGTATAGCTGGATCATATGGGAGCTCGATTTCCAGTTTTTGGCAGAATCTCCATATTGCTTTCCATAAAAGTTGAACTAGACAGCATTCCCACCAGCAGTGGATAAGAGTTCCTTTCTCTCCACATCCCCGCCAACACTGTTTATTCTCATTCTTTGTGATGTGTGCCATTCTCTGTGGTGTGAGGTTGTATCTCATCTTTGTTTTGATTTGCATCTCCCTGATGATTAGTGATGTGGAGCATTTTTTCATGTGTCTTTTGGCCATTTGTATTTCTTCTTTGTCAAAGTGTCTGTTCATTTCTTCTCCACATTTTTGGTGAGATTAGATGTTTTTTTCTTGTAAAGTTCTGTCAGTGCCTTGTATATTTTGGAGATTAGCCCCTTATCTGATGGGTATTGGGTGAATAGTTTCTCCCACTCAGTGGGTGGCTCTTGTATCCTTGTATCTTGCTATTCATTTGAGGTGCAGAAGCTTCTCAACTTAATATATTCCCATCAGTTAATCTCTGCTTTCAATTGCTTGGAGAGTGCAGTTTCCTCCTTGAAGATGCCTGTAGTCTCAAAGTCCTGGAGTGTTTTGCCTATGTGTTGTTCTATATATCTTATGGTTTTGGATCTGATATCGAGGTCTTTAATCCATTTGGATTTTACCTTTGTACATGATGTTAGCTGGGGGTCTAAGTTCAATTATTTGCAAGTGGCTAGCCAGTTGTGCCAACACCACTTGTTGAAGAGGCTTCCCCTGCTCCATTTAGGATTTCCTGCTCCTTTATCAAAAATTAGGTGACTGTATATCTGGGAAAAATTTTCTGATCTGAGGGCCTGTCTTTATTCCAATACCATGCTGTTTTGATAAATATTGCTTTGTAGTAAAGTTTAAAGTTGTGGAAAGTAATTTCTCCCATATTCTTTTTCCCAATGAATGCTTTAGCTATTCTAGGGTGTTTATTGTTCGAAATGAATTTCAAGAGTGCATGATCCACTTCTTTGAAGAATGTCATGGGTATCTTTAGAGGGATAGCATTAAATCTGTATAATGCCTTGGGGAGTATTGCAATTTTGATTATATAAATCCTGCCAATCCATGAGCAGGGTATGCGTTTCCATTTCCATGTGTCTTCTCTTATTTCTTGGAGCCGAATTTTATACTTTTCTTTGTATAGGTCCTTCACATTTTTAGTCAAGTTGATTACAAGATATTTGAGTTTGTGTGGCACTATTCTGAATGGGATTGTTTTCTTAATGTCCATTTCTTCCTTATTACTATTGGTGTATAGAAAGGCCATTGATTTTTGTGTGTTAATTTTGTAGCCTGCCACCTTGCTATATGAGTCTATTTCTAGAAGCTTTTTGGTAGAGTCTTTAGGGTTTTCTAAGTAGAGTATCATGCTATCTGCAAACAGTGAGAGCTTGACTTTTCCTTTCCTATCTGGATTCCCTTGATATATTTTTCTTGCCTAATCGCTATAGCAAGTATTTCCAGTGCTATGTTGAATAAGAGTGGTGAGAGAGCACAGCCTTGTCTTGGCCAGAATTTAGCAGGAAGGCTTTTAGTTTTTCTCCATTGAGGATAATATTTGCCACTGGCTTGTGGTAGATGGCCTTAACTATATTGAGAAAGGTTCCTTCCATTCCCATCTTGCTGAGAGTTTTGATCAAGAATGGGTGTTGGACCTTATCAAATGCTTTCTCTGCAACTATTGATATGATCATGTGGTTTTTATTTTTCTTGTTGTTGATGTTGTGTATTATGTTGATAGATTTATGGATGTTAAACCGTCCTTGCATTCCTGGGATGAAACCTACTTGATCATAGTGGATAATCTTATTAATGAGGCATTGAATCCTATTTGCCAGGATATTGTTTCGGATCTTTGCATCTGCATTCATCAGCGATATTGGTCTGTAATTCTCTTTTTTCATAGCATCTCTGTCTGGTTTAGGTATCAAGGTGATGTTGGCTTCAGAAAAGCTATTTGGAAGTGTTTCCGTTTGTTTTATGAAAGAGTTTTGCCAGGATTGGTAGTAGTTACTCTTGGAAAGTTTGAAAGAATTAATTAGTGAATCCATGCAGGCCTGGGCTTTTGTTTTTGGGCAGACATTTGATTACCGTTTTAATTTCATCAATGGTGATGGGGGTATTTAGATATGCTACATCCTCTTCCTTCAACCGTGGAAGATTATAAGAGTCCAAGAATTTATCCATTTCTTCCAGGTTCTCATTTTTAGTGGTGTAGAGTTTCTCAAAGTAGTTTCTGAGGGCCTGGAGAGATAGCACAGCAGTGTTTGCCTTGCAAGCAGCCAATCCAGGACCTAAGGTGGTTGGTTCAAATCCCGGTGTTCCATATGGTCCCCCATGCCTGCCAGGAGCTATTTCTGAGCAGACAGCCAGGAGTAACCCCTGAGAATCACCGGGTGTGGCCCAAAAACAAAACAAAACAAAACAAAAAGTAGTTTCTGATTACCCTTTGAATCTCTGTCATATCAGTAGTGATCTCTCATTTTTCATTCCTAATATGAGTTATCAAGTTTCTCTCTCTCACTTTCTTTGTTAGGTTTGCCAGTGGTCTATCAATCTTGTTTATTTATTCAAAGAACCAACTTCTGATTTCGTTGATCTTTCGGATTGTTTTTTGGGTTTCCACTTCGTTGATTTCTGCTCTCAGATTTTTTATTTCCTTCTGTCTCCCTATTTTTCAGTCCTTTTGTTGAGCACTTTCTAGTTCTATTAGCTGTGTCATTATGATACTCAGGTAAGCTCCTTCTTCCTTCCTGACGTGTGCTTGCAAAGCAATAAATTTTTCTCTCAGTACTGCTTTTGCTGTGTCCCATAAGTTCTGGTAGTTTGTGTATATATTGGCATTTATTTCCAGGAACCTTTTGATTTCCTCCTTGATTTCATCTCGGAAACACTGGTTATTGAGCATGAGGCTGTTTAACTTCCAGGTGTTAAAGTGTTTCTTCTGAGTCCCTTTGGAATTCACAAATAATTTCAGAGCCTTGTGGTCAGCGAAGGTAGTCTGCAAAATTTTTATTCTCTTGATATTATGGAGGTATGTTTTATGTTCCAGCATGTAATCTATCCTGGAGAATGTCCCATGTACATTGGAGAAGAATGTGCATCCAGGTTTCTGGGGATGGAGTGTCCTATATATATCCACTAGGCCTCTTTCTTCCATTTCTCTCCTCAGGTCTAGTATATTCTTGTTGGGTTTCAGTCTGGTTGACATATCCAGTGTTGACAAAGCCGTGTTGAGGTCCTCCACAATTATTGTGTTGATATTGATATTATTTTTCAGATTTGTCAACAGTTGTATTAAATATTATGCTGGCCCCTCATTCGGTGCATATATGTTTAGGAGAGTGATTTCTTCCTGATCTACATACCCCTTGATTAATATAAAATGTCCATATTTGTCCCTTACAACCTTCCTGAGTATAAAGTTTGCATTACTTGATATTAGTATGGCCACTCCAGCTTTTTTATGGGTGTTGTTTGCTTAGATAATTTTTCTCCAGCCTTTTATTTTGAGTCAATATTTGTTCTGACTATTCAGATGCGTTTCTTGTAGGCAGCAGAAGGTTGGATTGAGTTTTTTGAACCATTTAGCCACTCTGTCTCTTAACTGGTGCATTTAGTCCATTGATATTGAGAGAATGAAATGTCCTGGGATTTAATGCCATCTTTATATTGAAATTTGGTGTGTCTTTTGGTTAGTCTTGTCTTAAATTAGGTCTTTCAGTTTTTCTCTTAAGACTGGTTTTGAGTCTGTAAAGTTTCTGAGCTGTTTTTTGTCTGTGAAACCATGTGTTCTTCCGTCAAACCGGAAAGTGAGTTTTGCTGGGTAAAGTATTCTAGGTGAAGCATTCATTTCATTCAGTCTTGTCACAATATCCCACCACTGCTTTCTGGCCTTGAGTGTTTCTGGTGACAGGTCTGCTGTAAATCTCAAGGATGCTTGCTTGAATGTAATTTCCCCTTTTGATCTTGCTGTTTTCATTATTCTGTCTCTATCTGTGGGATTTGTCATTGTGACTAGGATGTGTCTTGGGGTGGTTTTTCTGGGGTCTCTTTTGGTTGTACTCTTCAGCATGCAGGATTTGATCACATATATTCTTTAGCTCTTTAATAATGTTCTTGACCGTTGATTCTTCCTGGAAATTTTCTTCCTGGGTCTCTGGGACTCCGATGATTCTTAAGTTGTTTCTGTTGATCTTATCATAGACTTCTATTTTCATCTGTTCCCATTCTTTGACTAATTTTTCCACTGTATGTTCATTTGCTTTAAGTTTTTTTCCAATCTCTCCTGCTGTATCGAATTGTTATGTATCTCATCTTCCATAGCACCAAGTCTATTCTCAGCTTCTGATACCCTGTCCCAGAGCTTATCCATTTTGTCATTCACTTCGTTTACTGAGTTTTTCAGGCCTGTTAGTTGACATGTTATTTCAGTTTGGAGTTTTGTGATTTCTGTCTTCATATTTTCTTGGTTCTTATTAGTGTTCTGTTCAACTCGATCCATGGTTTCTTTGAGTTCGTTGAGGATCTTCCATATTGCTAGTCTAAAGTCCTTATCTGAGAGGTTGATTATTTGGTTGCTCATTATCTGGTCATCAGAATTGTCATCTTTATTCTCTATGTCTGATGCTGGCCTGCGTTGTTTCCCCATTGTCACACTTGTATTGTGGGTTTTTCTACATGTTGTGGTGGTATTCACTGGCTATATGATGCAGGTGGCACACTCCTCTGGCTCCGCCCTTTCTGGATGGGTCGACTTACCTCTAAAGGAGGGGAGTCCTCTGTTGATGAAGCCTCACGCAGGATCAAATCTTAGGCCCGAGCATGCAGCAGAGAAGACAGTCCAGAGAGAAATGCTTGCTTCTGTGATCCAGCACAGCTCTTAGTTGGTTTTTTCTTCTTGTTGCGATGGTGTTCTTTTCTTAGAAAGAATGCAAGGCCGCGTAGCAAAGCGGAGTTGCCGTGCTCTGCTGGAGCCTCTTTTCGGCCCACTCCCAAGAGGTTCACGCAAGAGGACAGTAGACAGACACACACTGGCAGCACTCACTGTATTTTACAGTCAGGCCCCACTGGGCATGCGTAGTTTTGTGGATTTTCCCAGCCTGGCGTCACAAACAGGGGACCCGGCTTCTGGAAATGCTAGCTGGTTTTAATGTTATGGAGTCCCACCCTGGAATTGGCTTCTGGGAGAGCGAGTTTTCTGGAGCCTCTTTTCGGCCCTCTCCCAAGAGGTTCATGCAAGAGGACAGTAGACAGACACACACATGCAGCACTCACAGTTTTTCACATTCGGGCCCCACTGGGCACGCATAGTTTCATGGATTTTCCCAGCCTGGCATCACAAACAGAGGACTTATCTGACATTCTTTACAGAAAAATTCAAAAGTTTTTCTAGCATAGGCTGGCCCATTATCAGTTTTTATAGAATATGGAATACCCATCACAGGAAACCATTGTAAAAAAAAAAAAACTACAAACAGGCTTAGATTTTTGAGAAGACATAGGAATTGCCCACATAAACTGAGATTAACTGTCCACCACAACATGAAGATAAGGTTTTCTTCTAAATAAATCTGTTTGAGTTATATCCATTTGCCAAAGATCTTTGGGTTTGCTCCTGCTATGTGAGTCTTTTTTGTTAATGGTACGCATATGTTCCAGTTTTCTACAATTTTTCTAGCTTGCCTCCATGGAATTTGGTAATTCACATGTAAACAGCGAGCATTTGTGTGTAGGGCTTAATGTTCCTCTACAGGTGATTTAAATATAGGCATTGCTAGCAAGTCAGCAGTTTTATTTCCTTGAGCCATGGTCCTGGAAGACCTGAGTGGGCTCTAATATGCGTGATGAAGATTGGCTCGTTCGTTTTTGAAGAAGCTGCTGTAATCATTTAAGTAAGTTCTGTAAGATCAGATTATTAGCATTAAGGGAAGCAGTGTCTATCACATGACATAAATTTACTACATACAAAGAATCAGAAACTATATTTATGGCTTCAGATACATTTTCTAATAAGTAAATTAACGTTGCTAATTCAACTTTCTGTGCAGATTTATATTTGGTATCTATGGGCATATTAATGTTGTCTCCGGTTATTCCTCCTTTTTCGTTTTGGGATCCATCAATGTAAAAAACCTTGGCATTGGGAATAGGGGAATCCCAAACAATTGAAGAAATAACCAAAAGTCCCAAGTTTTTCCTGCTGGATAATGGGAGGATATTTCTCCTGTGAAATCTGAGAGGACCCTTTGTAGAGATTCATTAAGAGGCAATATTGACTCAATTTCCTTTTTTGGTATTGGCAAAACTATTATATCTGGATCAAAACCTATTAAAGATATAGATCTGAGTCTTGCCTTGATAATAATCTCTGAAATCAGTTGCAAGTAGGGGATAACTGATTGAGGCTGTTTGTTATGTAAATACACCCATTCCAAAGGTCCTGACTGTTGCATCAAGGCCCTGTGGGGGTTTCTACAGTAGGGAAGATTAACAGAAATACGTTTTCTCCTGGGATAAATCTTAAGAGAAACGATTTTTGTAATCTGCTCAAGAAGATGTCAAATTCATTTTTGGCAGCTGTTGTTAAGTTTCTCGGTCTATCTAACGCAGGGTCACCCTCCAAAATTTTAAGCAGATTAGACAACTCTGCATTCAGGATTCCTTGTGCAGGGCAGAGCCAATTTACATCACCTAAAAGTCTCTGAAAATCATTAAACATTCTGAGGTTTTCTTTTTTAATAAAAATTTTTGTGGATGTATTGACGTCCAGCCCAAAATATAACCCAAATCTTGATATGGTGTCATTGTCTGTATTTTTTCTAAAGCTATTTTCAGTCCTGATGTTTATAAACAGTCAATAACATAAGAGTATAAGTCCTGTAAATCTGTTTCATTGTTCATTGTGAGCAAGATATCATCTGTATAATGAAATATCATGGCTTGAGGAAATTTTTCATGAGCAGGGCTCAAACCTTATCTACAAAAAACTGGCACATTGTTGGGGAATTCAGCTTGCCTTGGGGAGAACAGTCCATTGGAAATGTCTGCAGGGATGGGTGTTATTGAGAGAAGGAAATGAGAATGCAAAACTTTTTTTTATCATCTGGGTGGATAGGAATATGGTAGAAGCAGTTTTTCAGATCAATTATAATTAGTGGCCATTCCTTTGGAATAACTACAGGTGATGGTAAACCAGTCTGCAAATTGCCCATAGGTATCATGGATAAATTTACAGCTCTAAGATCCATCAAAAGTCTCCATTTACTGGATTTCTTTTTTTATAGTGAATATAGGTGAATTCCATTGAGAAAAAGATGGTTCAATATGTCATAAACTTAGCTGTTCCTCCACTAATTCTGTCAGCACCTTTAATTTATCAGTTTTAAGGGGCCACTGACCTGTCCAAATTGGTTTGTCTGATTTTCATTTTATTTTTATTGATGCTGGTGTTTTTATGGTAGTGGCCCCTACTAAAAATTTTGGGTTTTTTAATCAAAAGAAGGTTCGGGCTCTTCTGGAGCTAATGGGATGTGGAATTCTGCTTTCCACTGTTTGTGTAGGGCATGGCCCCACATAGATGATGAAAATGTGCCCATGTGTGGTCTGATTGTCACTTTTTAATTTTCTGGGCCATAAAATATCATAGTTCTCGTACTCAAGAGACAGGAGCTCATGCCTCCTACTCCTTCTAGCGAATATGGGATTTCCTGAAGAGGCCAATTTTCTGGCCATTCTTTATCAGAAATTATGGTAAACTGAGCACCCATATCTATCATGCCATCAAAGGGTTGCCCTTCCAAGTGAAGTTTGATCATTGGGTGTTCATTTTTAAATTTAGTAACCAGAGCCAGATTAGGTTTTGAGCAGCACCCGGATCTGTGCTTCCAAAACCTCCAATTCTGGTCTTATCTGAAGTCCCAAATTTGATATAAGGCATTATTACTATCTGGGCAATCACTCCTCCTTTTTTAAAGGTCCATGTAACTGGTACGGTAGTAACTACAATGATTTCTCCCATAGAATCTGAGTCGATGACACCAGTGATTACTGATATACCCTTTATGTTGAGGGAACTTCTGCCAAGAATCAAACCCATAGTATCTGGGGGTGGTGGGCCCACAATGCCAGTTTCTAACATGTAAGGGCATGCTCCTGAGTAAATTGTAATGTCCTCTGGGCATAATATGTCTAATCCGGCACTCCCTGATGTGGAGGGAATTAATTCCCTTATCGTGATGAATTTTCTTGGGCTGGGCTTGGAAGGATTTTTGTTTGTGAACTTTACCCCTGATTTGGAAGGGCCTGCAGGGAGGCTCTGTGGGCATTTCCCTGCATCTCGTATGTGTGCCCTTGAGGAGCTGAATTTATAAGGAAACACAATTTCTTTTGATATGTCCCTGTATTCCACAATGGTAGCAGGCGATTTGCCTCCTGGGGATTGTGTTGAAACCTCTACTTAGGTTATTATCAATGAGGTTTCCGGATCTGCAATCTTTCACCCAGTGGCAACCCTTTTTGCATTTTGGGCAAAGACCTGGTTTACGGAAAGTGCCCTGTCCACAAGGGGAGTAAGGCATCATTCCCTCAGTAACTGGGAAGGTTTGTACCGAGTCTAAGTGGGGTGGGGGTTCTCCATAAACATTCCAACAGGCATAAAGGAAATCATTCACATCTGCCTTTTTATTTAATGTATTCAATACTAATCTTCAGGCCAAATTTGCATTATGATAAGCTAAAGATTTTACTAGGAAGTTTCTCATCTCCTCATCTTCGACAAGTAACTTTAGAGCACCTTTAATCTTACCTACAAACTCTGCATATAAGGGCCTTGAGTAATTTTTAAAAAGTTTCCTCTACCAATACTGTTAGAATCCATTTTTTCCCATGACAACAATGCAATATCCCTAATTAAATTTAAGATCTCTTTAGGTAAAGGTGCTTGTATCTGAATATTTGCAAATTGATTTTCTGGCATCTTAATTCATACGATAGAGTAACACCTGCCACTTGTTTTTTCGTGCTATCTGGGCTATATAATTTGGCTTTTACATTTCCCATTCAGTTCACTGTTTAGACAACAGGCATATTTCAGCAATTCTTTTAAAATCATACAAAGTCCAAGATAAGTTATGATTCCAAAGTCTTAGTAACTCCACACTGGATGGTGATTTTGGTCCATACTCTGTACATGCTTTTTTAAACCGATCCAATTCTTCCATCTGATAGGTTACATAGTTAGAAACACTTACTCTGTGTAAAGGGTATAAGGCTGGATTAGCAAAATTACTCTGAATAGAGCTCTAAGGCTGTGCGTGTGGTTCATCGTCTGAATCTGCACTGTTGTGCAATTCAATTTGTGAATAGAATCAGGCCTCACTTGTGGAGTTAGCACCAGAGGTTGATCATTGTCTGAGTCACTATTGTCATGTGATTTGCTAGAATCAGGCTTAACTTTCTGAGTTGTTTTTCTTCCAGCAAAAATTCCTATAATGTTGATGGTGGGGCTGGATTTGTCAGCCTGCACCTTGGTCTGAATTTTCGTCGGACATATTTCCTTATTATCCATACTGGTTTTAGCCTCACCATTTCTACACTTTCTATTTCCTAAATACCAGCCAATAACTATGCTCACAGTAACAATATGAGCCAACACAGAAATTCCACAAACTATGACGGCTGGAGACAATGCAATTTTCATTTGAAATATAGACCACAACCATCCAACTACACTGATTGTCCTTAGATCAAAACCAATTAGTTTTAAGCAAAATGGAATAATCCACTTGTATACTAGAGAACCAATGCTTAAGTAAAAAGGTGGCAGAATCCACATGACTAACCACAGAAACCATTTAATGATCAGCAGAGAAAATTTCCAATAAAGTATTTCACTTACAGTTATTGAGGGTCCAGGTTCAGCCTGTCTGGGTGTCATTATGTTGCAAGTCAGCCCCTGAAGAGGTTGACTGATTGAGGTATGGAGGATGAGGTCTTTCCTCTCCATCTCAGAGCACGCGTCTGCCACCTTGTTTATCTGGCAGTTATGAGGTGAAGCGGCGGGTAAACAGCTTGCAGACAGTCAGGCTTGTGAAAATTCAGCTTTATTCAGAGGACAAGACTGAAGCCCAAAGCCTCAGCATCAGTTCCAGCAAAAAGCCCTATCGCCTTCCACAGACCCTTGTTTTTTATCCCCCAGAATCAGGTACCACCCAATGGTGGGATCAGATACCACCCATGGTGGAAGCAGAATCAGGTACCACCCAATGGTGGGATCAAATACCACCCAATGGTGGAAGCAGAATCAGGTACCACCCTAGGGTGGGGGCAGAATGCCAGGTCACACTCTAGGGTAGAGCAAATCACCAATCAGGGTAGGGTCAGTAACATAATAATCCCATAAAATGTTTACATACACAAATTTGGGGGCCACATCTGGTGACACTCAGGGTTACTGCTGGCTCTGCACTCAGAAATCACTCCTGGGTCGGAGAACTATGTGGGATGCCTAGGATCAAACCTACATTTGTCCTAAGTCAGCCATGTGCAAGGTAAATGCCCTACCACAGTCCTACCACTCTGGCCCCCAACTTTCATCATTTCTAAACCTCTCCAGGCCCTTTCCTAAGTGACTGAAATAAGTAGAGAGGAAAAAGATAGACTCCTATTTTGAAACTGTCAGCTCTTTGCTTCCCAATTTACATAAGCCACCCCCTCATAGTTTGTTTTAAAATTTCTTCTACTTCTTGGGGCCAGAGCAATAGCATAGTGGTAGGGCATTTGCCTTGCATGTGGCTGACCCCGGATAGACCTTGGCATGGTCCCCCAAGCCAGGAGCAATTTCTGAGCACGTAGCCAGGAGTAACCCCTGAGTGTCACCAGGTGTGGCCCAAAACCAAAAACAAGTAAATAAATAAAAGTTTTTCTACTTCTATGGAGCATTATTTCCCCTCCCCTTCCCTGGAACTATTTTTAACTATTTTTAACACTATTTTTTAAGTTTTCATATCACTGCAGAGCTGAAATGTGTCAGATCTAGACTTATATCTCATTTTTATACCTTTTATGCACAATATGATTAGAGGCATCTACTAATCCTGTCTTTACATGTTTTCTCATCTGTGAATTAGACAAGAACAAGAATAAGCCTCATAAAGACATTGTAAGTGCTGACAGAGATAAATCATTTAGGAAAGGTTTTGGTTATATTCACTGATGAGGTACAAGAGGAGGCAAAGGAAGATAAAGAAAAAGGGATGGACAGATGAGCTATTAAATCTTAGTTTAGTATTAACTTCTCCTTGAAGAATCCAAATTCTTGGGAACATGCTTTTCTATAACTCCTGTACTTATATGCAAAAAGACGTAAAAAATTTGTTTTCCCTAAAACAAATTCTGAATATATAAATGAGAAAGAAGTTGGTAAATTTGAAACATCTCTACCTTCTTTCTCAGCTGGCTATAGGAAGTTTCCTTGTTACCCCAAGCTAAAATATTTTGGCTCCATTGGCAACCTCAGTTTTCCTCCAGAGCTGCAAATCAACAAGAAGACAGAAATCAATATTGAAGACATCCTAAGTCCATTTCCACAGACTGATGAAAGTTCAGATCAAGGCCAGGTAAGGGGAATTACAGGAAAAGCTAAACCTTTCATCCTGCCTCCTTCTCTCAGCCAACATGTACTAGACATTTCTAACAATAGCCATTAGCCCCTTTCTATGATTAGTAAAATTTAAATAAATTTCATGCTCTGTGGCTTTATAAAGCAAGACACAATGCAAAAATAAGACTGATTATCAGCTAGGAAAATTTACTGGGCCTCTATACTTAAAACTATTAGAACTTTAGAATCTTTAGGTAAGGAATCTGAAGATTACTTTGGGCATATGTCATCATCAAACAGCATGTCCTCCACTCTATGAAATGTTTATGTCTTCCTATGTATATGCTAACAAATGTATCTGCATGAGCATATATTTATACATGCATGAATATAAACCTTTTATATTTATAGACTCACACAATGCACATACAACCACATAAATCACACACATATACTTTATTTTGTCTATTACAAAGATCCAATATCAAAACTTGGAAGGTATGTGCAACATCTCATTCTTAGTTTATAGTTTTAACTTGTAATCTGCTTAGTTGATTCAGCTTTCTTTATATTCCTTGAGACCGAAATTCCACTCCTAGATACCTAGTCCAAGAACACAAAAATACTTCTTCAAAAATGAATATGCACACCTATACTCATTATATTCTAGTCACAATATAGCTATAGTTGACAAGCTCTGGAGACAGCCCAAGTGTCCCATAACAGATGACTTTGTAAAGATATGAGATATATGTGTGTACATATTGTGTACATATTCACACACAATGTAATTTAAACAGCTTTTATATGGTAAAATGAGTGAGCTTGAGCAATAATATAGGGAGTAAGACATTTTTCTTGAATATGGCTAATGCTCTTCAATATTCAGCATACCATATGGTCCCCTGAGCCCACCAGGAATGATTCAGGAAGCAGAACCAGGAGTAACCCATAAGCACCACTGGGTGTTTCAAAACTTCCACCAAAATTTTTGAAATTTTACATTTTTCTACAAAAATAAAGTTGAAAGTGCCATATAAATAAAATAATACACAATGACAAATTAAAATAAATACTTAGACTCTAATAATACAACAGAGTGTGATAAGAAATGAACTAGAAGAATCCATGGACAATAATGAAGAAATAATAGCACTTTGATGATTAATATGGTATAGTATGTCCTAAACTTATAACAAATGCACTCTTGTAACCCAGTGTTACCTTAATTTAAAAAAAAAGAAAGAGAGAGAGAAAAGAAAGAAAGAGAGAAAGAAAGAAAGAGAGAAAGAAAGAAAGAAAGAAAGAAAGAAAGAAAGAAAGAAAGAAAGAAAGAAAGAAAGAAAGAAAGAAAGAAAGAAAGAAAGAAAGAAAGAAAGAAAGAAAGAAAGAAAGAAAGAAAGAAAGAAAGAAAGAAGGAGGGAGGGAGGGAGGGAGGGAGGGAGGGAGGGAGGGGGGGAGGGAGGAGGGAGGGAGGGAGGGAGGGGGGAGGGAGGGGAGGGAGGGAGGGAGGGAGGGAGGGAGGGAGGGAGGGAGGGAGGGAGGGAGAAAGAAAGAAAGAAAGAAAGAAAGAAAGAAAGAAAGAAAGAAAGAAAGAAAGAAAGAAAGAAAGAAAGAAAGAAAGAAAGAAAGAAAGAAAGAAAGAAAGAAAGAAAGAAAGAAAGAAAGAAAGAAAGAAAGAAAGAAAGAAAGAAAGAAAGAAAGAAAGAAAGAAAGAAAGAAAGAAAGAAAGAAAGAAAGAACAAAAGAAGTTTTTTATTGAATCACTCTGAGAGACAGTTATAAACTTGTTCATGACTGAGTTTCAGCCATAAACTTTCCAACAACCATTCCTTCACCAGTACATGCAACTTTGTTGGGATTGGTGTTGGAACATTGTATGCCTGGAGCTCTATTTTAAGCAGCTTTGTAAATCACAAAAACTTCATAAAAACTTATTTAATAGAGCTGTGGCTGAGCCACGATGTCTGCCAGGTAGGGGGAGGGGCGATTGACCCAGCCGACCTGTGGAGCTTGGTCTCTTGCAGCTGGGCTTAAACCACTCTATCTGCAAGGTAGAGGGGGAGGGCAGTTGACCCAGGCCAACAGGACCTGTGGAGCTCAGTCACTCCAAGCCAAACCACCAACTAAAAAGAAATATGGGTAAACTAAGGAAGACACTAACAACCAGGGATATGGAGAGAAATCCCAGCGAGTTTCCAAGTCCACCAAAATGCATGGGCCCAATAAGATGAAGACCTAAAAGCAGCATTGCAAGCCATGGCAAAAGAAATCATGGAATCACTAGCCAACGAGTTCAAGAAATTCATAGACAAACAAATCAACAAACTAAAAGAAGAACTTTTTACAGAAGATGAGAGAATCCATACAAATGGAATTAAAGGAAATAAAAAAAATGTCTGAACAAGCCATAGTAGCAGAATTACACAGTTGGAGAATCATATAGAAGAACTTGAAGGAAAACTACAAACCAAAAATGACAAAGAAGCCAATAAGGAAATAAAAGGTAAAGCATTGGAAGAAAAATTTAGGTATTTAATGAACAAAGACAAAAGAAATAATCTACGGATTGTAGGAATAACAGAAGGGGAGGAAATAAATTAAATAAATTAAAAGAATATGGAAAGGGGTTAGTAAAATAATACCAGAAAACTTTCCCACCCCCTGGAAAGAGGCTCTGGTGCAAAACCAGGAGGTGAAAAGGGTCCCTAATAAAATGGACCCAAATAAACCAACACGAAGACATATAGTAATCCAAATGGCAAAAAAATAGAGAGAGAGAAAGAGAGAGAAAGATGAATCCCTTAAAGCAATAAGGGAGAAAAACACCCTCAAGTACAAAGAAAGGAACATAAGTTCAGGCTGCTGTCTTCTATTGTATGTTTTTTATGTGGGCATGAGTACATAGAGAGAGGACTCTATGAGAGCCAAACCTAAATTGTAAACAATCCATTCCTATAGTGTATATAACCCCTCATATATACTATCCCTCCTCCCCCCTTCAGAAATCATACTATTCCTTCATCCCACATTTCCAATTCAATATCCTGCCTTATTAATGCTCTTTACCCTCAGTTCTTAACCCATTAGGTATCAAAACCGACCGCCTGCTCCAATAAGTCATCACCCAGCTCCCAAGCAAAAGGACACACACTCAGCTGCACATCTTGTCCCCCGGCAATAATCTACAACCAACACCCCTGCTGACTTATGCTTTTTGGCCCTTTTACTCACCCCCTCCCCGCCAAATGTGGACTGTTGTTTGATATGGGACTCAGCTCCAGAACGATCCCCAGTGCAAGAATTCTACACAAGCCCTTTCTGCCGCAAATCATTTCTCAATCTCAACAAGACCAGGGTGTGTGATGAAAATGTACCCCGGATCCCACCCCCACAAGAATATCTCAAAAGACAATGGGGGAAGCCTATATTTCCTTTATAAGTTTAAGATCTATATAATACTACCTTTTAACCTGTTTATCGCTAAATGTAAGGTAGTCACCTGCATCACTTTGTTCCCTTAATATTTTTAACCTTATTTTTATTTATTTTTTCTTTATATATATATATATATATATATATATATATATGTAAAGTAAAGGAAGAAAAGAAAACAGAAACAAGACAATATATATGTATATGTATATGTATATATAGAGAGAGAGGGGGAAGGAGGGAGAACCACCTGTTTTGGTTCTGCTTGATACAAAAACCTACAAGAAAATGTCTTGCCTGGGATAATAGTTCAGGTCAAAACCAGGGCACAGAGATGATGAAGCCTGACACTCTCACCCCCAAGTGCACCAGCAATATAATATACCACCATTTCTTATTGCAAAAGCATACCAAAAAAAGGAGAAATTTTAAGTATAAAAACAAGCTTTTATCTACTAGGGATAAAAACTCATACACTTTACAATACAGGAGCACCTCTCACCTTGAACATATGTCATGTGGTCCTAACTTAGACTCCATGTAATCACATGGAGACAATGACTGTCAAACCCTGAACCATAGATCTCAGACATAGAACAGACACAGTTATCCACAACAGCTCCAGGAACCAAACTCCCCCTGTAACATTCTTAATACTTCTCTGACACCAACATGCGCCGGTTTTAAAATGACATCCTGACAATGAGAAAATGGCAACAACTTGGTCTAAGAGCAGGTTGTCTTATCTCACCTCCTAATAATAAGATGAAATCAGAAGACATGTTATCCTTGGATTTATACAAAAGTCCAGTTCGATATCTACAGAAGACTGACTTGACAACCATGACTGGGCAGAACTTATGCTGGGACCAATAAAAAAGGTCCTAGTTTAGGCCTTGGCCTATGATCTGTACAACAAGCAATATCTCTAATTCCAGAGGTCTGACTGAGACAACTACAACCAAGCATATCTTCTGGAAACATAATGAAAGACTCTATCCTATGCTTCATCCTAGGATCGGGGCAAAAACCAAAACCACCAACTACAGAAGACTGATTAAAACAACAGTTATGAAACAGAACTCCTAGAACTGTAAAGAAAGACTTCATCCTAGGCTCCATCCTTTGACCTGTGCAAATACCAAGATCTCTAGCTACAGAGGCAGGATTTTATCATCCACAGTGGAGCGGAATGTCCAGACACCACAAAAGGATGTAGGGGAGAGTAAAAGGACATGTACAGAGCCTGTAGTTATTTTTATGACAGTATACTTCAAGGGTGGAGAAACCCCGTATCTCTTAGACCAAGGAAATTTCCTTTCTAATCTCCCCCAATATTTACTGTGCCTATGCAATGAAAAAGAAAAAAAAGAGAGCAAAGCACAAATTAATTTTTTTTGGTTTTGTTATAGTTGTTGTTTTTTATCCCATGATTTTTTTGTATGTGTGTTTTGTTTTGCTTTTATTTCAGGACCATGTGTTGTTGTCTTTATTGTTGTGATGCATTTCCAGTTTTTTGCTTGATATTTAAAATAAAATTTAGTATTGTTATGTTTTTCTTCCTTTTTCCCTTTCTCTTAAATTAATATTTATAGCCTCTAGAAGGACACCTCCCATTTTTGCTTGTTTGATTTTTGCCCCATTTTATTTTATTTTTTCTTTCCTTCAAACAGAATCACATAAATTGAATTATCTTGTTCCACCTCACAAATTGAGGGGGAAATAATGGAGGGTAGCAAGACCAAACAGTCGTATGAACATTAAGTAAAATTTAAAAATGATCAGACTTAAACACCAAATCTAAAGCCAAAGACAATAGAATCAATACCCAATCTACAACAAGCTAGAGGGGACCAGCCCAGGGGTAAAGGAGGGGAGATGGGATGCATGTTGGGGACAGGAGTGGAGGGAGGATGACATTGGTGGTGGGAATGCCCCTGATTCAATGTCCCTATGTACCTAAAATATTATTGTGAAAGAATTGTAATCCACTTTGGTCAAAATAAAAATTAAAATAATAGTAATAATTTAAGTAAAAGAATAACACTACCTTAAAGTCAGGAGCAGAAAAATAATTGTGGTCAGCTCTCAGGGCCCAGTTGCCTTGATGTTAGGTCCATTTCTGCATCTGCCACATTGCATTTAAATAATATAATACATACTCTTTCTTTGCCTCTGCTAGTTTATATTGTATTTCTGCCCCTACCAACCCAAATACTCATGCTGGTAGACAAAGGAATAGAAATACTTTAATTCAGTCTTTATTTTAATAAAAAAATTTTATTTTGACCAAAGTGGATTACAAATCTATCACAGTAATATTTTAGGTACATAGTGACATTGAATCAGGGGCATTCCCATTCTTTTGAATGAGAGTAGTGAAAGATATCAAGGAGAAAAAAGAAAGCACAAGGTACTCTTTATGAAATAAGGTTTTTGAGGTAATAAACATGAAGAAACTCTACTAAAATAATTTCATTAGAAGGAGACTGGACTAGATACATAATTTGTGAAACATATTTAAAGTGCAAAAGGAAAGTATGGTATTCCTTGTTTAAAATTTAATAATTTTAAGATGATAACTGCCAAGTCAAAACTAGAAGATAATCTAAGCAAAGGATCCCTGTACCTGCCAGAGTCATGTGAAAATAAGGACATAATTCCTCTAAGATGTGGAATGAAGAGATTCATAGATGTGGAATTTGAATAATATCACATTTGGAATGTGATATTATTTGGAACTGCAAGAATAAAATCTAGAAGAACGCTTTACTTCTCCTATGGGAAAGTAGACTTATCTGTGGTGAATAAAGGATTGGAAGGGGGACCAAAGAAAGGTAAATAGACACTGAAAGATGAAAAATGAGAGGTATTAGAAAAGCAATCAATTAGTAATGAATCCCTTTCCCTGAAAATGTGCAAACTACTGTAAGGAAAGATGTAGCAACCAGCAAGCTGAAGCACCTTTGAGAGTCATGCAGAGTTTGATTATACACTACGGCATACCCATCAGCTGCCAATCACTTCACACAACTGTTATTTGCTTATTTCCATGTTCCCTGATGGTTCACTAAAATCAAAATTTCACTAATAACCATATTTAGCATTGAACAAGTGCTTGGTATTTCCCAAGGACTTCACAAGCAGTAATTAGTTAAAAACCCAGTACAGTTGAAGAAAAGGAACAAATCATAAATGGAAAAGAACCAGGTTCTTGCTTGTATAGAGAACATTTTCTTACACTGGACATCAAGGGTCTGTGAGTTTGGAATTATATGCAATTATAAATAAGCAAGTGCATCTACGTCTGAGCAAGTTTGAGTGTATGTATGAATTTATGTGAAGAAATATATGTGGGCATGAAAATGTGTGTAAAAAATGTCATCAAGTGAGCCAGACTATTTAGGACCTTTCCCGACTTTCTGGTTTTTGTTACAACTGCCCATTTTATCCTAAAACAGGAACGATCTCTGTTCTGACCACAGGATGTTGAATGTGCCTCACATTGTGAAGGGATGGAAATGACTGCATGTTTAACCGTGATCCTCAAGGAAACAAAATATAAGGAAGCAGGTGCTGATATTCCTCTTCCCTAGAAAGGTGTGGCTACTGGAAATTACATGGTTTTTGATTGTTCAACATGGCAATGAACTGCAGAAGAAAAAATTAAACTGAAGACATATCTACCAACAAAAAACAGTTTTTGAAAGCCAAAAATGTGCCATGCTACTAATGGTTCACAAGAAAACAGGGAGAGGTGTGATATTTACATGAATTGGAAACTATGCTCTGCTGAAAATAATTGTTATATAAAGTGAGTAGACATTATACCACCTCTCAGATTTTGCAAAAATAATCAAAGCAGTTATACTGGAAAGCTCCATTTTTGCTCAATTTATATTAGTAGGAAGAAGACAAAGATGAAATAAAGCAGCAGATATGAAAGAATTTGTAAATATTGAATTATTAAGAACAGGAAGGAAGGAAGGAAGGAAGGAAGGAAGGAAGGAAGGAAGGAAGGAAGGAAGGAAGGAAGGAAGGAAGGAAGGAAGGAAGGAAAAACTTGTGAAGCTAAAACTGTCAAAGGTGAAAATGCTATATTAAAAACCAGAGTATGCAATCTTCATATAATTTATGATAAATATTATCAGATACTACAGTTATGGTTGTTGGCTATGATGAGCAATATATCTTTATTACATTTATGATTACATTTGTAGAGCTCATTTGAAGAAAACAATGGCCATTCAAATAATTCTTATTTCTCACCACCTTTGCATGTTCATTTCACTCGTAGATGATAAGAAAATCTTTTAGAGTGTTTAAGAAAGGGAATTGTTATATATTCTCTAATTTTCTTGATATAAATACATACTGACATACCAACAATTGATTATGACAACACAAGACACTTCACACTAACAAGCAGAGCATATAACCAATTATAATGACTGAATTTGATTTTGAAAGAATGAATACAAACATTCAACAAGCCATGACCACACTGTCTTGTTAAAATTATTAAAAATAAATATACTGTTTTAAAAATGAAACTATTAATGCCAATCCCATCAAAACCTAGTACTTAGCTTACATAAAGTTCTGCTTCTCTCAAAAGTGGCATATAAATTAATCAATCTGAAGTCTCCATAGCAGCACTAGTGAGGTAAATGCAGCATCAGACCCTTGCCCTAAAGAAAGGTAGTCTTGCCTGAAATAAGCTTTTCTTTATTTTGCTAATAACCTCATCCACTCTTTTTCTGACTGCCTTTACCAATTCTCATAATACCTTCTAATAGCTAGATGGAAGCTGCCTTATTCATGAATCACTTATTAAATTTAAGTACATCTCTAAATTTACTCATTAAATTTTATTTTTAATAGGCTTTCTTCATCAACACGCACACTTTCTCTAATAAAGAAAGTAGTACATTTTTCATACAATCTGTAAAAGGCTCCATTATAAGAACAAAAGTTGCACATTCTTGCTAGGACTTGGCCAAAAGTCTCCCTGTTATGATCTGCCTCAATGTAGAGTGGCTTTCATTTAACTTGATATTAAGAAAATTTTATTTCTTTAGTGCAGTGTGCACTTGCCTTTTTGTCAATGCTGTCTTCAAGTGGATCCTTTACAGAATCTTAGCCAAATTTATATTTTCAAAAACTGAACAAGGTAAATGAGTGAACCAGATGTCAACCTAAGATCTACAATTTTATATTCTCTCCTGAGCACCTCCAGAAATCTTCATCATTGACTTACAGCCAAAAGATCGAGGAAGATCACACAGCAGGTCTGAGTGGACCAGGCGGTCCCATCATCTAGTCTTTCTCTTCACCAATACCCCTCTGATCAGAAATGACTAAATCCACTTCTGTGAGACAGAAGTATCCAAGAATTTCTGAGTAGTGCAGAAGAAGAGCTGACTCAACCAAGTCCACAGAGGTCAAGAATTTTAAGAAGTAGAGCAATTGAAACTGCCTAATAAACCTAAAATAGGGTGGAGAGTTGATTCATAGTGGATGAATTAGCTAAGAATACAAAAGTCTTGATTTAAATTTAGTCACATATTACTTATTTAGTTCAAATAAGAAAACAATTACAAAATTACATATTTTTAAACAATGACAGATACAATTAGCATAAAAAATCCTGAAAGATCATGAAATATTTTTATCAATGAGTTTGCAGATGTAACTCTATAAAAGTGTCCCTACCTCTTTATAGGATATATTTCCTCTTATGACAATTAATTTACATATCATTTTCTAAAGAAAGGAATAGAAGAAATTTAGATTTTATAAATGATTTCTATTCAGGTCTATGAGAAAAAATTTTCTACTGATTCAGCTTCATATGTTCTTCATAAATTCTATTGAGTTATTTTTTAAATTATTGACTAATTTGGGAACTATTTTGTTGAGTTTATTTCAAATAGGAGACTTCAACATAATTATGTATTTGGATTGAGAATATTTATGACTCAGTAACTTGGAAAAACCTACTGAATAAAGGATTAAAAATGCTAATCTTTTGAATGACTAAAGAAACTGGTACATATACACAATGGAATATTATGCAGCCATCTGGAGAGATGAAGTCATGAAATTTTCCTATACATGGGTGGACATAGAATCTATTATGCTGCGTGAAAGAGAGCTAGACACAGAATAGTCTCACTCATCTATGGGTTTTAAGAAAAATAAAAGACATTGTAATAATGCCCAGAGACAATACAGAGGAGGGCTGGAAGGACCAGTTCATGATATGAAGCTCACCACAAAGAGTGGTTGGTGAGTGCAGAAGAGAAAAAAACTATACTGACAACTATGTTGACTATGGTAATGAGTGAGAGAATTATCATGCCTGTTTTGAATACAGGTGGGGGGAGGGAGATTGGGGACACTGATGATGAGAATGTTGCTCTGGTGAAGGGGGGTTTTCTTTTTATGACTAAAACCCAATTACAATCATGTTTGTAATCAAGGTGCTTAAATAAAGAATTAAAGAATAAATAAATGTAAAAATTCTAATCTTTCACCCTAAAAATACATTTTGAATGATAATTTCTTTTTTACAAGCATAAATATTTAAACAATTTTATTTATGATTAAATAAACTTTCAATTAAATTTACAGAAAAATTGCTATAGATTGATCATATACTCCACATGTAGGTTTGCTACTATTAACTTTGTGCATTAATATAATGCATTTGTAAATTGAACAATATTATTTAGGTACAATTACTAACAGAAATTCAATAATTTCTTTTATTGGAGGGTCTTTATGGACCTCTGGGAAATCTTAATCACTATTTCTTTTCTGTGGAGATGGCTAAAGTTAAACCTGCATGCCCTAGGACTTCATTATTTTCAATGTTAACTTTTCTAACTTCTTTGCTCCTCTTCCCTTTGCTTTCTTAAGTTTGTTAAACTTACTTTGAATGCCATCTGGATCCCTATGGATTAGTTAGTCCATGTTTTTTTTCTGAGCTTTTTACATGTATGCAGGAGGCATGCGTGCTACTGATAAATTTCTCTTTACTTTTTTCTTTTCAACATGTGAAGCTTATTTACTTGTCCAATCTCTGAACACTCCAGAAGGACACAAGGATGATTCCAAAACATACAAGAAAGAGGCCCTGAATTTAAACTTAGTAAATCTATACCCATTTGTCCAACAAAGTCTGCCTTGTTTATGTCTTCTCCTCTTTGCTTAATCTTTTTACAAACTGTTCTCTGACCTCGAGTTC
Source organism: Suncus etruscus (assembly GCF_024139225.1). Classification (NCBI taxonomy): domain Eukaryota; kingdom Metazoa; phylum Chordata; class Mammalia; order Eulipotyphla; family Soricidae; genus Suncus; species Suncus etruscus. Next base: position 19,633,449 of record NC_064856.1, on the reverse strand, counting down.
TACTCTAGTTATCTAGAACTTTTGATATCACCCACTTCTCCAGATACTTTAATTTCAGTTAACATTCACTACCGAATACTTCCATTTACTGTACCCCCAATAATAAGCTTTCTTAATGCTATATGTATGTATGTATGTATGTATATATATATATATATATATAGAGAGAGAGAGAGAGAACAAGGACAAATTTACGTTTTATTAGATAATCATTTAATTAGTTTTATTTCAAGAGGATGGGGACTATATCTGTTGTGTTCCCTCATCTTGACCTTGGTGCCTATTACACAATCTAGCTCATAGTTGGAGCTCAATAAATATTTATTGATTGAATCTGAGTGAATAAGGTAAGAGAGATCTAAATTGAAATTGATCAGTGATCTCCCTCTCTCTCTGCTTGGAAAAAATATTTAAGAGAATTAAGTTTGATTTGCCTTTGGCTTTATTTCATCTGAGTCAACTCCCTGTCTGAGAATCTCAGATAACTAACCAAACCCTATGAAAACATCTTCATCCTCAACATGCCTTTTGCACTTTGAGAAACCATGGTGTTTCTATAAATACCAAAGAAAATAAAAAGTTGAAGTCTGAGGTGAAAAAAAAAACATGGATAAAATGATTAATAAAATACTTCAGGAAAAGATACAGTTGCAGCTTGGTTTGGGCACCTGTGTTTTCTAAAATGATCAAACTCCCTTATCCTCTCTCCAGATTCTGGCCCAAACTCCATATCAATGCATGCTTTATAAATGTATTCTGGTGATGGGTGGTGTCCTCTTATATGACTGAAACTCAACCACAATCATGTTTGTAACTAAGGTGTTTAAATAAAAAATATTATTAAAAATAAAGAGGATCTTATGGCAAAGGATGAAAAACTTGTTTTGCTGCCATTTGGGATATGGGCCCGGAGGGCAAGTAGAAATTATCTGTTTACTACTCTTTCCTCCAGGAAAATCTGTAAATTTTCTGTAGACCTTCTGAATTCCCCTAAAATGGAGATGCCTAATGTCACGGCATGGCAAGTACCTTTCATATCTTCAATATTAGCCCCTTATCTAATGCATTTGAGCTAATAGTTTCTCCAATTCTATGGATGGCTTTTCTATCCTTGTACTATTTCTTTTGACATGTAGAAGCTTCTCAGCTTAATAACGTCCCATCTGTTTATCTCTGCTTTCATTTGTTAGAGTGATGTTTCATCCTTGCAGATGACTTTAGTCTCAATGTCATGGAGTATTTTACCTACGTGTTCTTCTATATATCTTATGGTTTCAGATATGATATCAAGGTCTTTAGTCCACTAGGATTGACCTGTGAGCATGATTTTAGATGAAGATCTGAGTTTGCTTTTTTGCAAGTGGCTGTCCAGTTGTCCCAATACCACTTGTGAAACAGGTTTTCCTTGCTCTGTTTTTATTTATTGTCCCTTTATCAAAAAAGCAATAGATTTCATGTCTGGGGAACGCTCTCTGAATGATCAGGTCTATTTCACTGATCTGAGGGTCTGTCTTTATTCCAATACCATGCTGTTATAATGACTATAGCTTTGTAATACAATTCAAAATTGGGGAAAGAGATGCTTCCCATATTCCTTTTCCCAAGGGTTGCTCTTGCTATTCCTGGGTGTTTATTGTTCCAAATGAATTTCAGGAGTGTATGTCATTCTTTGAAGAATGTCATGTGTATCTTTAGAAAAATTGTATTAAATCTGTACAATGTACAATTTGGGGGAATATTGCAATTTTATTGATGTTAATCCTACCAATCCATGAGCAGGGTATGTGTGTCCATTTCCCTGTGTCGTCTTTTATTTTTTTAAAGACCCCTCACCAGTGCAATGTTCCCATCACCAATGCCCCCATGTCCCTCCTCCCCACCTCACACTTGCCTGTACTCTAGACAGGTTTTCTACTTCCCACATTCAGTCACATTCTGTTATGATGGTTCTCAGTATAATTATTTCTGTGACTGCACCCATCACTCTCTGTGGTGATATGTAATGTCATAAGCTGGAACTTTCAGTCCTCTATTTTGTCTCTGAGAATCACTACACAAATGTCTTTTATTTTTTATCAAAACCCATAGATGAGTAAGACCATTCTGTGTTTATCTCTCTCCCTCTGACTTATTTCACTCAGCATAATAGATTCCATAGACATCCATAGATAGGAAAACTTCATGACTTTATCTCTTCTGATGGCTGCATAATATTCCATTGTATATATGTACCATAGTTTCTTTAGCCATTCATCTATTGAGGGGTATCTACGCTGTTTCTAGAGTCTGGCTATTATAAACAATGCTTAAATGAATATAGGTGTGAGGAAGGGATTTTTGTATTGTATTTTTGTGTTCCTAGGGTATATCCCTATAAGTGGTATAGCTGGATCATATGAGAGCTCAATTTCCAGTTTTTGGAGGAATCTTCATATCGCTTTCCATAAAGGTTGGACGAGGCAGCATTCCCACCAGCAGTGAATAAGAGTTCCTTTCTCTCCACATCCCCGCCAGCACTGCTTGTTCTCATTCTTTGTGATGTACACCAATCTCTGTGGTGTGAGGTGGTACCTCATAGTTGTTTTGATTTGCATCTCCCTGATGATTAGTGACGTGGAGCATTTTTTTCATGTGTCTTTTAGCCATTTGCATTCTTTTTTGTCAAAGTGTCTGTTAATTTCTTCTCCCCATTTCTTGATGGGGTTAAATAATTTTTTCTTGTAAAGTTCCATCAGTGCCTTGTATATTTTGGATATTAGCCACTTATCTGATGGTATTGGGTGAATAGTTTCTCCCACTCAGTGGGTGGCTCTTGTATGGGTCCAACACTCATTCTTGATAAAAACTCTCAGCAAGATGGGAATGAAAGGAACCTTTCTCAATCTAGTCAAGGCCATCTACCACAAGCCAATGGCAAATATTATCCTCAAGTGAGAAAAACTAAAGCCCTTCCCTATAAATTCTGGTACAAGACAAGGTTGCCTCCTCTCACCACTTCTATTCAACATAATACTAGAAGTGCTTGCTATAGCGATTAGGCAAGAAAAAGATATCAAGCAAATCTAGATAGGAAAGGAAGAAGTCAAGCTCTCACTCTTCGCAGATGACATGAGACTATACTTAGAAAACCCTAAAGACTCTAACAAAAAGCTTTTAGAAAAATAGATGCATATAGCAATGTAGCAGGCTATAAAATTAACATACAGAAATCAATGGCCTTTTTATACACCAATAATGATAGAGAAGAAATGGACATTAAGAAAGCAATCCCGTTCACATTAGTATCACACAAATTCAAATACCTTGGAGTCAACTTGACTAAAGATGTGAAGGACCTATACAAAGAAAACTCTAAAACCCTGCTGCAAGAAATAAGAGAAGAAACGTGGAAATGGAAATCCATACCCTAGTCTTGGATTGGTAGGATTAACCTCATTAAAATGGCAATACTCCCCAAAGCATTGTACAGATTTAATGCAATCCCCCTAAGATACCTGTGACGTTTTTCAAAGAAGTGGATCAAACATTTCTGAAATTCATTTGGAAAAATAAACACCCACGAATAGCTAAAACAATCCTTCAGAAAAGGAATATAGGAGGCATTAATTTCCCCAACTTTAAACTATATTACAAAGCAATAGTTATCAAAACAGCATGGTATTGGAATAAAGACAGACCCTCAGATCAGTGGAATAGGCTTGAGTACTTGGAGAATATTCCTCAGACATACAGTCACCTAATTTTTGATAAAAAAGCAAGAAATCCTAAATGGAACAGGAAAGGCCTCTTCAATAAGTGGTGTTGGCACAACTTGTTAGCCACTTGTAAAAAAGTGAACTTAGACCTCCAGCTAGCATCATGTACAAAGGTAAAATCCAAATGGATTAAAAACCTAGATATCAGACCTGAAACCATAAAGTATATAGAACAACATGTAGGTGAAACGCAACCCATATAGCCCCTGAGAACTTCCAGGAGTAAAACCTGAATAATAGGCAGGAGTAATCCCTGAGCATCACAGGGTATCATTGAAAGATAAAGAAAAAATTGCAATAGAGATAAGCCATTTGTACTTATTCTAAATCAATGAGTACAGAATAATGAGGAGGAGGAGGAGGAGTAAGAGGAGGAGAAGAAGAAGGATGAATAAGCTTATTTTTGTCTTATCTCAAATACCAGAAAACTTATTTATTATTTCTAAATCTGTTTGGTCTTTTCTACAAAAGTGATATTGCAGGATGAGAAGCTTTTTTTTCTTTTTTTTTTTTTTTTTTTGAGTGATTTAGATGATGAGTAAAAAAAGTGGAATTGGACTCTAGGCCTTCCCTGGGTGCCAGCTCAGGTGGCCTGAAGTGGGTTCCAGGTGGACTCTTTTAGGGGTCTTCAGGCTTCCCCCTCCCTACTCTAGGGGGGAGGAGCATGGGGAGGGGCCAGGCAGATATCTGGCTTCCAGTTCCTTGATCCTGGAGGCCAGCTCTTCCCAGGTATGGTGTTAGGGGACACCCCATCCCGGAGGCCTACTCTGTAGCTTGGGGGTGCTGGGAGACTTGGCAGGCCTCCAGCCATTCCCCTATTTCCCCCTGGACTCTAGGCCTTCTCTGGGTGCCAGCTCAGGTGGCCTGAAGTGGGTTCCAGTTGGACTCTTTTAGGGGTCCTCAGGCTTCCCCTCCCTCCCTACTCTTGGGGGGAGGAGCATGGGGGAGGGGCTGGGCAGATATCTGGCTTCCGGTTCCTTGATCCTGGAGGCCAGCTTTTCCCAGGTATGGCATTAGGAGACACCCCATCCTGGAGGCCTACTCCCTAGCTTGGGGGGTCCTGGGAGGCTTGGCAGGCCTCCAGCCATTCCCCTATTTCTCCCCTTTATTCCAGGACTTCCCTGGTTGCCGGCTCAGGTGGACTCTATAGTGGTCCTCAGGCTTTCCCCCTTTCTCTTCCTACACTAAGGTGGGGGGGGGGTGCATGGGGTGGAGGGCAGGCTGATGAAGCACTGGTGTATGTTGGGACATTCACTGGTATTTTTTTTTCTCTCATTGGTCTCCATTTTAAAAACTGTGCAGGGCCACTAGCCCCCACACGTACCATATATATTCAAAATAAAAATGAGAGGATGGACTCTCAGGCTGGGAAGAGACCAGTTCACATGAGGGTACCATATATATTCAAAATAAAAATGAGAGGATGGACTCTCAGGCTGGGAAGAGCCAGTACTCTTTTCCTACTTGTTTACTCTCATTGGCCTCTTGGCCTCTTCCTTCCTTCATTGTGTAACTGTGGTTGCTACAAAACTAGGTTTCTGATTAGTTCCCACAAATGGTGACAATTGAGTCCACTGTCTTAAGTTAGATTGTTTATTTTCCCGACTTTTTATCTTTTCCCCTCTTTGTGAACTGTTCAATAAGGTATTTTGGTGAAAGAGTCCCGCTTTCTCTTTCCTTCCCTTTATTATTTGTTAAATAAGGAAGTTTGTAGAAGTGTCCCTCCATTTAACATTTATATAAGAACCAAGTCAATTGGATTGTTGGACTTTTTCTAGCATCCCCATAGGTACCAATCTCACCATATGATACTGTTCTTCCTTTGCATAAACATATTAAAATGGGAAATTATATATGAACACGTTCTTATATTATAGAGATGGGAACACACAAATCTTGTAATGCAATAGGACCTTACACCCTGAACATTGTCATAAAGATCTGGCTCATGTCTTGAAAGAATGAGCATTGTCCATTTATCCCTGAACCAGGGATGCCATCTACAAAACAACCATGGTTGTGTACTACGTCACCTGAAAGCCATCCTCTACCAGGGAAGACCCCACCACTGCTCTGGCATAGACCTATTCAACAGAGACTTCCCTTTAACACCCAGAGAACTTAACAATATCAGCCTGCATTAAAGACTGAGCTCTCTGCATCACTCTCTAATTGTGAGTGAAACTAAAGGGTGCTCTGCATCATCCTGACTCTTATATAGGATATGGACATATTCCGAGATCCTTGGCTACAGAAACCTGACACCAACAACAGTGACTGTGTGAAAAATAAAAGTGCATTGACACTACAGACAATGACTTGGGTTGGACAACCAAATATGCCTGAAGCCTAGAGTTGGTCTTATGCCAGAAAACTTCAGGGGTAAGGTCTCCTTGTATTTAGGCCAAGGCTTTTTCTTTCCATGTCCCTTATATTTTGCTGGGCCTATGCAAACAATTTCCACACTAACACAGTCTTTGCTGTGCTCCTTTGACTCATTCTTAATGAATTATTGTATTATGATCAATTGTGTCAACAATACTACAGCTTTTAATGTTAAAGGACTTGCATAAATTATGTGGCTTTGGATTGCTTTGTGTAAGAAATATTATAATGTACTACAATCTGGGGGCTTGAAGGACAAAGTAAATGTACATGTTAAAATAAAGAAGAAAAAATTATATTGAGTAAAAAAACAAAAAAAACTATATTACAGTTGTAATAAGAATGATTAAAATCTATAATATATACAATTGAAATTTTGAGATACATTTCAAATATTAGTTGTAGGTATTTGATGTGATTATATTCTTCTTGTACACATTAAAATGATTGCCACAGTAAAAGAAGCTATTATCCACCAAAAATAAATAAATAAAAATTAAAGAAAGAAAAAAAAGTGGAATTGGAAATGTCCAGTGATTCTAAGCATCATCCAGGCTTACTACTATATGAAAAGAAGGCCAGGCTGCCTAACACAAATACATGGTATCAAAAAGTTCAGGGTATTCTGCCAAAACACTCTACCTGAATCTGATCAAAACTCTATGTCTAACCACTGCTTTACAGGAAATACCAGGGTCAAAGAAACATGTAAAACCACAGCATGAAAATGTAATCAGCAAAATGCAAACAGAGGGAAATTCTTTAAGACAAATAACCCAGTTGTATGTATGTTTTAACAAGTAAATCTCAAAACAGGGGCAGTAGATTAAAAGATATTTACAAGATCTGAAAATTAAGTAGGTTTGTAGTGGATAAAATGTTTTTTAGACTTAAGTAATTTTTTGAATTTTGTAATAAAATTAGATTTCAGTGGAATGAATAAAAGTTATTGTTAATATTTTGAAACATCACCAAAATATTTCATTCTCTTTAAATAATCTCTTTAAATGTTATAGAGATACATACTAAAGTACTTTGGAAATGAAACAATACTCTGGTTTGCTTCTAAATAATATAGGTAGGAGTAAGGGAGAGGGAGGGGTTTGCAAAAAAAAAAAAAAACCTAAAATTGGTAAGTAGCTAGTAATATTTTAAGCTTAGTAATGGGTGCCTGGAGGTCTGTTATACAATTCTGTTTACCTGATTTCTGCTTCATATTTTTCATATTAAAAGTTCAACATGCACAAATACATACACAGACGTGAAAAATTCAGAGATGGTCAACTTTGCTCCAGAGAGGAAGTCACTACAGAGTTTAGACCAGAAAATCTTTTGCTCTGCAGATTCTTCTGAAAGTGCTCTGCCAACAGGGTCATGAGACTCTCACAGAGCTGGATGGAAAGGAGTTAAAGAACTTGAATCTTATCATTAGGCATGTTCTAATTCCATCATTTAGTTATCTAGAGGTTACCTGGTGTTCCACTGAAGATCACAATTATTGCCTTGTCTGTGGGGAGAAGGCTGGATAACACATAAGTAAGCTTTTAGGTCCTATAACACAATTATTTGTCATCGACTATGCTTAAGTTATTTTCATCTTCCCTGTGATCCACCAGAGTTAAAGCAGGTTCTGAAAGCACAGTAGTTCAGATGAACCAGAAGGACAGTCTATTTGCATTTCTCTTGATCAGTTAATCTTGGCTCCTTCCTGTGATGAAAACAATGAATGACGCTCTTACCACTAACCAGGTTCACATCTATTCTCTCACATTCCCTCTATTTTTTTCTTGTTCCTTTTCTTCCATTACTTTTTTTCTTTCCTTTTCTCCATCCTTCCTTATTTCCTTAAAGCAGCACTTTGCACTGTGACAAGTGAAGCAATAATCTAAGTAATAATTTAACTCCTTGCTTCCTACTTAAAAATCTCTCTAATTACTGGGTAATGGGTCCACAGAGGCAATTGGGCTGGGTGAGCTCTGCCCTGCAGGCACAGCTATAGTTCATCTGTCTGCTCTCTAATAGCACTCTAAAGTTCACCCTTATAAACATGTCACTGAGCCAGTAATTGAGTGACTCGTCATTAGGTTCCCTACACAGTACCTGTGGGTCACCGATCACTCAGGGGTGATGGATCTTTCCCCAATACCTCAGCTGGGCAGGCCACAGAGCTCTCTATCACTTCTGAGCAGAGCATAGGAAGACTCTAGGTAGCCCCAGTGGGCCCTCATAACCATGAACTTCCATCAGAAGAGCCAGACAGAGGGGAGCAAGGGACAGAAACAGAACTTCCTACTTCACTCACAAACTTTCCCAGAAACCTCTCCTGGAGTGGGGGTCAGGGAGCTTAGAAAGGTTCTTAGGAAACACCATGAAGCAATGAAGGTTCAATGCAGGAAAAATTGTACTGTAGAGTCAATTTGAGAGCAGAGACTTAGGGTTAAGAGAAGGAAAGAGAATTGAAGCTTTATGTTACTAGACATAGCAAAATGTACCAGAAACATTACCTCTGAGCTGTGTAACCTTGATTGTCACTTGAACTCTCTGTTTGTTTATTTATGTCTCTATAGCACCTAATTCACTAGGGCTAGGATTATGCTAAAGATGATCTGATATAATCCTATAAAATTAAAATATTAAAATATCTATTTATGGAACCAGAACAATAGTAGAGAAGATAAGGTGTTTGCTTGCCTTTCATGCAACTGATCCAGGTCTGATCTCTGGCAACCTATGTGGTCCACTAAGTTCTCCAAAAATTATTCCTGAGTGCAGAGCCAGGAATGATCTCTGGGTACTGCCCAGTGTCACCCCCAAAACAAAATACTACTACTACTATTAAAAATAATAATAATAATAATAAATAATAAATAATAATAATAATAATAGGTATGTAAAGTACCCCATAAGCTCATTCTAAATAAAGCAAATATTTTGCCTCTGATTTCACCAGAAATGCTTCTTTGCTGTTTAGGAGACTGAAAACAGAATGACTTGGTCTGAACTTTAGCTCTGAAGTGAGGTTGTTTAGAAACAAATCCAGATTTTATCACTTAATGATTATAAAACCTTGAGCAAACAACTTTGCTTTTCTTATATTCCTATTTTATAAAATTGAAATATTAACCATAGACATTAACCAATATATACAGCCCCTCCTAGAATTAAATAATATAGTTTTTAATTACTTAGCATAGAAATATAATGGGAGTTAGAAATAATTTTTAATAAATACTTTTTTTGGTTTATTATGGCACCCATATTTAAAGCCATATTAAAGCCAACTTGGTTTCTTCAGCTCCAAGAACAAGATGGTTCAACAAAACCAACAAGGTCTAACAAGGTGGTCTTCCAGTCTCCACAGCACTGGCATCTTCATTTATGTGCCAGACTTATGCTATATTTAATTCTGTTTTTATGATATTATACTGTTAATTACTAAAAGGGAAAATTGTAAGTTTAATATTTGCTGTTATCAATATAGATTTTTATAAAGTGAAGTAACTAGAACAAAGATGAAATAGATGTTCCTGAAATGGTGATGGATCTTCCATTTCAATAATTTACTGTTCTCTTTCTCTTTCTTTTTCTTTCTTCTTTCTTTCTATATTTCTCTTTTTCCTTTCTTTCTTTGTTCTTTCATTCATTTTTTCTTTCTTTCAATTATTTTATTTTGCTTTGGTGTCACATCTGGCTGTATTCAAGGCTTACTTCTGGCTCTGGCACATTCCTGAGATTGTATGTGGTGCCAGGGATGGAACCTACAAGGAAAGCATCTTAACTCTTTTTAAATTTGATTTATTAAATCACCATGAGATAGAGTTGAAAGATTGTTGACAGTTAAGTTTCAGTCATACAATGTTCCAACATTCATGTCTTCACTTGTGTTCATTTCCAGTCACCAGTTTCCCTAGTTACTTTCTCATTCTCCCACTTCCACCCCCCACATAGGCCTGCCTCTATGGCAGACACTTTTCTTCTCTATCTCTCTCCTCTCTTTCTTTTTTTCTACTGTTTGCAATACTGTTACTGAGAACATGTCATACATATCACTTTACTTCCTTTCAATTCCCAGTTCCTGTCCACAGTGATCATTTCCAACTATTATTGTTATAGTGGCCCCTTCTTTGTCCTAACTGTACTCCCCTCAAATAATTTCTATTATCTTTGGATATTAGCCTCATACTATGTGGCGTTTTATTATTCTGAAGATGAGATATATCATTCTATGTCTTCCCTATCCCTCTGACTTATTTCATTTTGCATGATACTCTCCATGTCTAAGCAAATTTCATAACTACATTTTCCCACAGCTGTATAATATTCCATTTTGTAGATGTACCATAGTTTCTTATTCACTCATCTATTTTTGAGCATTTGGGTTGTTTCCAGATTCTGACTATTGTGAATAGGGAAAGACACCTTACCTCTTGTCTTATCTCTGTGGCCTCAAGAGTTCATTGTTCTTAAAATAATCAGTTATATATTCAACTGTAAAGAAAAGGATGTAATGTATTTAACAAATATTTGCATAGAACTACCTATGTGTCTGGCACTGTTTTAAGCAGTTTATAAATACTTTAAAATTAAAATATGAATTATATAATCATATCAGACTAACATAACTTAAGAAATAATTCTACAAGTGTCCCTATTAAAAATTGCCAAGATTAATTAAAGGTAAAGAATAATGAGAAAATATCTAGATTACAAGAAACTAAAGGGGCTGTGTAAATAAGGAACTTACCTGACCTTGCCTCACCACACCAAATATGGTCCCTGGAGTATGACCAGTGCATACACATAAACACATAAACACATATGTGCATACACATAAACACCGGTATGGCTCAAAATACAAACAAAAACTTCTGTTTAAATTAGGTCGAGAGGAAGGCTAAAGTAGATGTGGTAATGTGTCAGCAAACTACCAATTCCAATAAGCCTTGCATCTCCCATAGGAAATTATACTCTTTTCTTTTTTGTGAACTGAAAGAGGGGTCATTCAGTGTTTGCTAAAGGGGTTATTAGACTGAAAATCAACAAGGCTGTAGGGCTGTTCCCAGAAAGACATGGTCCAATGGACCCTCTCTTCTCTTTATTTCTTTCTAATCAAACTCTGCTTGCTGTTGAAGCAGCTAATTGCTGATGTTTGAAATCAACTCTATATGTTCTAAAAAGAAATCAGGATCAGGAATATCCAAGTAGTTATTACTCAGTTTGAACTTCAGGGTGGATTTTGGAGTTGACAGTTATCACAAAACATTAGTGGAAAATCAAAGAATATTTTCTTTAGTTCTGAAATGACCTTTCTTGTAAGTCAAAAATAGCCTACCTTTACCAAAATCAAAGGATTTAAAACAATGTGAAAAGTGCAGGACCGAAACTGACAAGCTCAAAAGGACTATTTAGGTTTATAAACCCACAGGATGAAGGTAATACCTGAAGACACAGATGGATCTGTTTTCTGAGGATGAAAGACTATGGAGTAAAGAGCACTGAGAAAAAAAGTCATATGGGTTACAGAGGTCACATTAGTTCATGAATCAAAAAAATAAATATTTGCTTGAACTCATCTGAGGACCAGGCATTGTACCCAAGTTGGGGTCTAGATGGGAATAAAGCAAATGCACTTCCCTGAGTTTGAAGATATTAAAGGATAAGTGGAGAAGCCATAATGGCACTACTGTCAATACCATTGTTTGCTGAATACTTACTATAAGCCATAACATAGTGATCTTTTTTGAGAGCCCTTGATTTTTTCCACTCCACTTTTACCACTCCACCTTGGAGCAGTTTTTGGCCAGGAACACTTAGAACTTTCTTCCAAGGATCAGAATATAAGATGCAATTTTGGGAAATGGTTAATGTACAATTTTTGAAGGAAAAAATGACTGCAGAGACCCTTGTACAGATTTCTTGCTCTCCAGAAATTCTAATCATACCAAGATTCTTTCTCCTGCCTGCTAAGTTCTCAATCTCTTTCTCCTACTTGTGACTGAAGTCTCTGAAAAGTCATGCAGTGAACCCCCCCCAATTCCTATTTGCAGCTCATGTAGTTCAATCACATCCAGTAAGAATCATAAAGTTCAGGGAACTTTGGTCTTAAAGCATAGATGTGTCAGGGAATGTTCTTGATATCATCCTTCCCTAGCCAATCACTCATACATGTTTTGTTTGGAAGTCAAGGGAACTTTTTCTTGAAGAGAACATAATATTTTTTTAAAAAGTTGAGATAAAAAAGAGCTAGAACAAAGGAGCTAGAACAAGAAGAGCCATAACAATCCAGAGCAAGCCAGAGCAAAGTTTTTCTCTTCATTATTTTGAATCCTCCATTCAACACTGAGCAAAATGACATTCGTTATATTTTATCTTTAAAGAAATGAAATGATATCCCAGAAGGATACAAAACCAGTTTTAAATTAAACACCAAGACATAGCAATGCTGGAATACAGACCCAGATTCTCTGGTCTCTTCCCACTGAACAATAGGGAGAAGGAAATGGGATAGAGGAGAGACAAATTTGCAGAAGACAAATTGAGGCCTCAATACAGGCCTCAAGCAAAACTGTGATTCATGCTTCACAGCCATGGGCAACAGAAGGTTGGCAAAGTGCTCCATACTCAGAGTCTATTTCAGTCTGTCTGGACTCTAGATAATGGTTTGTACCAGAAAAGAACTTTGGAAATCTCAAGCATCTGAGTTCAGGAGCAGAAGAAACCAGTCAAGTCAGATAATCTCACAGAAACTAAAATCAAAAGCCTAAAGGAAATAAAGAGCGGAATTCTTCTAGAGGCTCTCATCATCGGTTTGAGAGACAAAGGTGAAACAGTCCACCAGTACAAAAAGAAGTGTCAAATATCCAGTGAGGACTCCAACAATAATGATAAGCACCACAAAAAAAAAAAAAAAAAAAAAAAAAAACGCCACGGTCTTGAGATAAGAAACATGGCAGAGCACATAAAGAAAGAAAAGAAAAGAAGAGAAAAAAATAAGTATAAATAAGGGAGGCACCAGGACCAAACAGGTGCAAGACTACTAAGTAGTAGGCTAGGTACAGAGGGGACCACATATTCTGGCAGCCCTGGGGGTGAGGGAAGAGCATATGGGAGGTAGGACAAAAATGGAGGTGTAGGGAGGACAAATTGGTGATGGAAATCCCCCCTGATTTTATGTAAATATGTACCTAAAATATTATTGTCAACATTATGTAAGCCACTATGATCAAAATAAAAATTATATTAAGAAAAAGAAAGAAGGGGCCAGGCGGTGGCACTAAAGGTAAGGTGCGCCTGCCTTGCCTGCGCTAGCCTTGGACGGACCGAGGTTTGATCCCCCGGTGTCCCATATGGTCCCCCAAGCCAGGAGCAACTTCTGAGCGCATAGCCAGGAGTAACCCCTGAGTGTTACCGGGTGTGGCCCAAAAACCAAAAAAAATAAATAAATAAAAAGAAAGAAAATAAAGAGCACCAGAATGTCTGAGAATTGTCTTCTGGGACCCTGGCTCTTCTTTATTTAGTGCTTCATCACTTTTCAAATCCATTTTGTCTAATCCACTTACTAAAGAAAATGAAGATTTTCTTGTCCTCTCTCTGCCCTCAATCTCTTCCTATTCCTGATGAATGCCAGTTCATTTTTGGGATTCCCAAGATATCTTCTGCCCCATATCACATTTTTATCATAAATCAGGTTGGGAGAACATCAGACAAAAGACCAGGCTTTAGAAGGAAGGTCATGAAACTGGTTTCAGGTTCATTGAGTTTTGGGTGTTTACACCCCATTCAAAAGATGATGACCAGAGAGATAAGTTTGGCTCCCTGAGCCAATGGGAGAGAGTCAAGATCCGAAGCACTCAAGGCAACTCTAGGCTACTGATGTAAATCGGGCATCATTGAACAGTTACCAAGATGGGACACCTGGGGACCCGGGGATGGAAACTAAGTCCAAGTCCGTTCTGGGTCACCCGCAAGGCAAACGCCCTACCACTGCACCATCGCTCTGGCCGGCCCCCACCTGGGAGTTCTTGGGAGCAAGCAAGTAGTGTAGGAAGGGAATCGGACTCAGAACCTTGCACATACAAGGCATGTACTCTATTACGTGATCTATTGCCCAATTTCTAAGTTTCTTTTTAAAAGTAATACGTGGAAAGTACTAAGCCTGAGGTCTTATATTTATAAGAACTTCAGCCATTACATTAATCCACAGGAAGCCTGAGGTTGAAAAGTTGACGAGGGGCCGGAGAGATAGCATGGAGGTAATGCCTTTGCTTTGCAATGAGAAGGCTGGTGGTTCAAATCCCAGCATCCCATATGGTCCCCTGAGCCTGCCAGGAGGGATTTCTGAGCATAGAGCCAGGAGTAACCCCTGAGTGCTGCTGGGTGTGACCCAAAAACCAAAAAAAAAAAAAAAAAAAAAAAGTTGATGAGCCAAAGATGCCCAAGATTCATCTCCTAGGAACTATCTCCTCATGGCACACATGCAGATTATGTTCCTACTTAAATATTGTGTAATTCTTCCTACCCCCATTTTTGAGTTCTTCTCATTACCACTCTCTAACTTTCATTTCATAATTGAAGTTCTTATCTGTAATGGTTAGAAATAAGGAATCAGATTGACTTGAATTGTCTGTGGAATAAGAGTTAATGAGCTCCTAATAAAGGTGTCTTCCAACAGAAGCAACATGATTTCCATGTGCTCAGCTACTTTGCTCAATAGTTGTTAGGTGAACTCTAAATAAAAGTTGTCAGATAAGTCAGAATTAAAAAAAAGGGAGATAGGAGGTGAAATTCTTAGGCCAAAAGCCAGGCCTCTGGCTCAAATTTGACTTTCATTACCTGTATCCAAACAGATGAGAAATTTATCTATATGTCTACTTCCCCCCGAATTAAACAGACTTCTGACTGCTCAGAAGGTGGATCTGATGAAATCCTGCCAAAAATCATGCAGATAAAAAAGAATAGGCATAAAGAAGCCTATAAATTAAAGACATGTGTGCCTTTTTATAAAAGTTGATGGAATATCTCTTATTTGATTAGAAAGTTGTGCCATGTTTCTACAATATCCACATCAGGCATACAAGTCATAGTCTTATAACATTGGGGAGTCTAGTGCCTTTATTCTCTTAATACCTATATTATTTCTTTACTAACTCCCCATACAGCTAGGTCTTGATTTTGGCAGAGAAGAAATACCTTCACTCCAGACATCCATACGAATACACTCACCCTGGGTACAAGTGATATTAAGGCAAGAAGGAAGATAGTGATTCAGGCATGTCCAGATAATAGACCTCCTCTCTCTCTTGCTCAGCCCAGAGGACATGACCATTTTTTTGCACCAGCAAATTCTGGAGTAGATTGTTTTAATGACATCGAGAATGCTATTTGTGAGTGATGAGTAGAGGAGAGTGTTTCAATTGCTTTCATTTATAACTGTCTCTTACCTTCTAAAAACTCAACATTCAAAGGTAGGTTCAAAGAGTCACTCCTGGATAGATGAAGTATGCAGAAGAGCTTCTTACTTACTTCCTATGTGCTAGGACTTGAACTCCACTGAGAATACATGGCTATCTATAGAGTTCCACCCCATCAGGATAGCAATTTCTCTGTATTAATAATCCTTTTCTACTTTCAAGAATTCTCGATTTGTCACAATCCCCTTCCTAGATACTAGCAAAAGTTCTACTCTCTTCAAAAGTTCTATTCTCTTATGACCACGTAAATTGGCATGGAAATAAAGACAGCTCTCTCATATTGAATCCACTCCACATGTATTAGGTACACTATGTGCTTTATAGATTTCTTAAATTTCTATGGCAACAAATACTCTCATTGTTCCTATTTTGAAGATAAGAAATCTGAAATTCAAGAAAAAAACATATTTGGACAATGACAGAGAGGTATTTGAAAACCAGTAAGCTTGATTCCAGAACCTAATATTTTAATCATTAAGTTGTATAGAATAACATGTCAGTTTTCTACTATTGAGACCAAATGTAGCATTTTTACACTATGTGCAATATGTCATGTGGTGAAGTTATGAGGATTAGAAAATTTTTTCATCTTTGTGCTTTTTTGTTTTATTTAAAATTTATTTTATTTAATCGCTGTGGTTACAAGATTGTTCATACTCTTCATACCTTTTTAATGTGAATTCTGATGATGTGCATAGATTAACTTTAGTTTAGCTTTATAATATATAATACTTACATAAGTACCAGAAATAACAAAATTTGATTATAGAATATATTTATATGTTATATCTACCATTCATATTTAACAAATACAGTTTTGTTATATTGACTTCAAAATTTTCTAACAAATGAAATATTTCAGATAGAAATGAGACACCCTATTCTGAAACTTTTTCCTTTCTTTATACCTTCAAAATCAGCAATGTTCTGAAATTGTAGTTCTGTTTTATGTCTTATCTGTGTTTTTATGTCTTTACTATTATGTATTTTTCCAGCAAAAACATGTTATATATTTCTCTATGAATAATATATAGTAGCCCTATTTTCTTTGTATATGTTCTTTCCATGGCTATTTGCCTCTGATTTTCCTCCATTCTGACTGTATTCACTATATTTTAGTTTGTGGATAATCATATTTGTGGTATATTATAAAATTCAAGATTGCAGATGGGATACTAGAAAAATAGTATAGCTAGTAAGGTGTTTGCCTTGCAGTCTCTCAACCTAGGATCTGTTCCCACCCAGCACTGCATGGTTCCCAGAGTCCCACCAGGAGTGGTCCCTGAGCCTACAGCTCTAAGTAAGCTCTGAAGATTGCTGAGTATGGTCCAAAAAAACATAGTAAGAAAATTGCAAATAGTTTCCAGTGTTATCAAAGATACCATCTATATTTCTATCTATTGTTCTCCATGTAGCCTAGGGTTGCTTTTTTTTTAAAAAAGGCCAACAACAACAAAGGTATATGAAACCATATTTTAATGCTTATTCTTATTCTACACTTCTTTTTATGAGTATAGGTTTTTTTTATTTAATGGTAGTATTAATTGTTGTAATTGGGTTTTCAATATTTCCATCCTTGAATTTCTAGGATTAAGTACTCTTAATAGTGGTGTAGTTTATTGCCTTGTTCTTATGCTGTTATTTTAGTTTTATTAGATTCACTTCTTGAAACTTAAAGGTATTTTTAATTTTTATTCATAAATGATATTGACTATAATTTGCTTTCTTCTACTATGTTGACACCAAAGTTAATTCTCATAATTTAATAAAAAAATGTTTATGTTCTTTAAAATACCTGTTCATTAAGGGTTTGGTAAAAAAATGTTCATAAAACACAACAGTAAATTATGTCCAAAAATCATCCCTTTTGTTCAAAACAGTCAGATACTGAAGTATCTCAACAAATGCATATTTGGGATACATGATTCAATTTGAAGTAGAGGCTTTAAATCTATTTTGCAAGATGATATAATAAATCTGCTCTGATTGGTTTCTTTTTGTGCCCAGGGGAGAGAGGACAGAAATGTTATTAATTTTTTTTATAAAATAAACAGCATAGCCCTTTATATAAATATATATGTATATAACACATCCTAAGATTTTTATACTAAATTTTTTTTCATATCATTATTTTTATTATTTTCATGTTTGCTCTTTTCTTTTTTTATAATTATCTTTATTTAAACACCGTGATTACAAATATGATTATAGTTGTATGATTACAGTGATGTAAAGAACACTCCCCTTCACCAGTGCAACATTCCCACCACCAATTTCCCAGATCTCCCTCCTCCCCTCCCCCCACACCTGTACTGGAGACAGGCTTTCTACTTCCCTCATTCATTCACATTGTTATGATAGTTTTCAGTGTAATCATCACTCCATCTGCACTCATCAGTCTATGTGATGAGCTTCATGTCATGAGCTACACCTACCAGCCTTCATCTCTCTTGTCTCTGAGATATTGTTAAAAATGTCTTTCATTTTTCTTAAAACCCATAGATGAGTGAAACCATTCTGTGTCTTTCTCTCTCCCTCTGACTTACTTCACTCAGCATAATAGATTCCAGGTACATCCATGTATAGGAAAATTTCATGACTTCATCTCTCCTGATGGCTGCATAGTATTCCATTGTTTATATGTACCATAGTTTCTTTAGCCACTCATCTGTTGAAGGGCATGATGTTTTTTTCCAGAGTCTGATTATTGTAAATAGTGCTGCAATGAATATAGGTGTAAGGACGGGATTTTTGTATTGTATTTTTGTATTCCTTGGGTATATTCCTAGGAGTGGTATAGCTGGCTCATATGGAAGCTCAATTTCCAGTTTGTGAAGGAATCCCCATATCACTTTCCATAAAGGTTGGACTAGACAGAATTCCCACCAGCAGTGATAAAGAGTTCCTTTCTCTCCACATCCCGGCCAGCACTCCTTGTTTTCCTTTTTTGTGATGTGTGCCAATCTCAGAGGCATGAGGTGGTACCTCATAGTAGTTTTGATTTGAATCTCCCTGACGATTAGTGATGCTGAGCATCTTTTCATGTGCCTTTTGGCCATTTGCCTTTCTTCTTTTTCAAAATGTCTGTTCATTTCTTCTCCCCATTTTTTTTTAATTTTTTTTTATTTAAACACCTTGATTACATACATGATTGTGTTTGGGTTTCAGTCATAAAAGGAACACCACCCATCACCAGTGCAACATTCCCATCACCCAAGTCCCAAATCTCCCTCCTCCCCACCCAACCCCCGCCTGTACCCTAAACAGGCTCTACATTTCCCTCATACATTCTCAATATTAGGACAGTTCAAAATGTAGTTATTTCTCTAACTAAACTCATCACTCTTTGTGGTGAGCTTCCTGAGGTGAGCTGGAACTTCCAGCTCTTTTCTCTTTTGTGTCTGAAAATTATTATTACAAGGGTGTCTTTCATTTTTCTTAAAACCCATAGATGAGTGAGACCATTCTGCGTTTTTCTCTCTCTCTCTGACTTATTTCACTCAGCATAATAGATTCCATGTACATCCATGTATAGGAAAATTTCATGACTTCATCTCTCCTGACAGCTGCATAATATTCCATTGTGTATATGTACCACAGTTTCTTTAGCCATTCGTCTGTTGAAGGGCATCTTGGTTGTTTCCAGAGTCTTGCTATGGTAAATAGAGCTGCAATGAATATAGGTGTAAGGAAGGGGTTTTTGTATTGTATTTTTGTGTTCCTAGGGTATATTCCTAGGAGTGGTATAGCTGGATCGTATGGGAGCTCGATTTCCAGTTTTTGGAGGAATCTCCATATCGCTTTCCATAAAGGTTGAACTAGACAGCATTCCCACCAGCAGTGGATAAGAGTTCCTTTCTTTCCACATCCCCGCCAACACTGTTTATTCTCATTCTTTGTGATGTGTGCCATTCTCTGGGGTGTGAGGTGGTATCTCATCGTTGTTTTGATTTGCATCTCCCTGATGATTAGTGATGTGGAACATTTTTTCATGTGTCTTTTGGCCATGCGTATTTCTTCTTTGTCAAAGTGTCTGTTCATTTCTTCTCCCCATTTTTTGATGGGGTTAGATGTTTTTTTCTTGTAAAGTTCTGTCAGTGCCTTGTATATTTTGGAGATTAGCCCCTTATCTGATGGGTATTGGGTGAATAGTTTCTCCCACTCAGTGGGTGGCTCTTGTATCCTGGGCACTATTTCCTTTGAGGTGCAGAAGCTTCTCAGCTTAATATATTCCCATCTGTTAATCTCTGCTTTCACTTGCTTGGAGAGTGCAGTTTCCTCCTTGAAGATGCCTGTAATGTCCTGTAGTGTTTTGCCTATGTGCTGTTCTATATATCTTATGGTTTTGGGGCTGATATCGAGGTCTTTAATCCATTTGGATTTTACCTTTGTACATGATGTTAGCTGGGGGTCTAAGTTTAATTTTTTGCGAGTGGCTATCCAATTGTGCCAACACCACTTGTTGAAGAGGCTTTCCCTGCTCCATTTAGGATTTCCTGCTCCTTTATCAAAAATTAGATGGTTGTATCTCTGGGGAACATTTTCTGAGTATTCAAGCCTATTCCACTGATCTGAGGACCTATCCTTATTCCAATACCATGCTGTTTTGATAACTGTTGCTTTGTAGTACAGTTTAAAGTTGGGAAAAGTAATTCCTCCCATATTCTTTTTCCCAATGATTGCTTTAGCTATTCGAGGGTGTTTATTGTTCCAAATGAATTTCAAAAGTGTCTGATCCACTTCTTTGAAGAATGTCATGGGTATCGTTAGAGGGATGGCATTAAATCTGTATAATGCCTTGGGGAGTATTGACATTTTGATGATGTTAATCCTGCCAATCCATGAGCAGGGTATGTGTTTCCATTTCCGTGTGTCCTCTCTTATTTCTTGGAGCAGAGTTTTATAGTTTTCTTTGTATAGGTCCTTCACATATTTAGTCAAGTTGATTCCAAGATATTTGAGTTTGTGTGGTACTATTGTGAATGGGGTTGTTTTCTTAATGTCCATTTCATCCTTATTACTATTGGTATATAGAAAGGCCATTGATTTTTGTGTGTTAATTTTGTAGCCTGCCACCTTGCTATATGAGTCTATTGTTTCTAGAAGCTTTTTGATAGAGTCTTTAGGGTTTTCTAAGTAGAGTATCATGTCATCTGCAAACAGTGAGAGCTTGACTTCTTCCTTTCCTATCTGGATTCCCTTGATATCCTTTTCTTGCCTAATCGCTATAGCAAGTACTTCCAGTGCTATGTTGAATAGGAGTGGTGAGAGAGGACAGCCTTGTCTTGTGCCAGAATTTAGAGGGAAGGCTTTCAGTTTTTCTCCATTGAGGATAATATTTGCCACTGGCTTGTGGTAGATGGCCTTCACTATATTGAGAAAGGTTCCCTCCATTCCCATCTTGCTGAGAGTTTTGATCAAGAATGGGTGTTGGACCTTATCAAATGCTTTCTCTGCATCTATTGATATGATCATGTGGTTTTTATTTTTCTTGTTATTGATGTTGTGTATTATGTTGATAGATTTACGGATGTTAAACCAGCCTTGCATTCCTGGGATGAAACCTACTTGATCGTAGTGGATGATCTTCTTAACGAGGCATTGAATCCTATTTGCCAGGATTTTGTTGAGGATCTTTGCATCTGCATTCATCAGTGATATTGGTCTGTAATTTTCTTTTTTGGTAGCGTCTCTGTCTGGTTTAGGTATCAAGGTGATGTTGGCTTCATAAAAGCTATTTGGAAGTGTTTCTGTTTGTTCAATTTCATGAAAGAGTCTTGCCAAGATTGGCAGTAGTTCCTCTTGGAAAGTTTGATAGAATTCATTAGTGAATCCATCTGGACCTGGGCTTTTGTTTTTCGGCAGACATTTGATTACTGTTTTAATTTCATCAATGGTGATGGGCGTGTTTAGATATGCTACATCCTCTTCCTTCAACCGTGGAAGATTATAAGAGTCCAAGAATTTATCCATTTCTTCCAGGTTCTCATTTTTAGTGGCGTAGAGATTTTCAAAGTAGTTTCTGATTACCCTTTGAATCTCTGTCATATCAGTAGTGATCTCTCCTTTTTCATTCCTGATACAAGTTATCAAGTTTCTCTCTCTCTCTTTCTTTGTTATGTTTGCCAGTGGTCTATCAATCTTGTTTATTTTTTCAAAGAACCAACTTCTGCTTTCGTTGATCTTTCGGATTGTTTTTTGAGTTTCCACTTCGTTGATTTCTGCTCTCAGCTTTGTTATTTCCTTCTGTCTTCCTATTCTTGGGTCCTTTTGTTGAGCATTTTCTAGTTCTATTAGCTGTGTCATTAAGCTACTCAGGTAAGCTCCTTATTCCTTCCTGATGTGTGCTTGCAAAGCTATAAATTTTCCTCTCAGTACTGCTTTTGCTGTGTCCCATAAGTTCTGAGAGTTTGTGTCTTTATTGTCATTTGTTTCCAGGAACCTTTTGATTTCCTCCTTGATTTCATCTCGGACCCACTGGTTATTGAGCATGAGGCTGTTTAACTTCCAGGTGTTAAAGTGTTTCTTCTGAGTCCCTTTGGAGTTCACAAATAATTTCAGAGCCTTGTGGTCAGCGAAGGTAGTCTGCAAAATTTCTATCCTCTTGATCTTATGGAGGTATGTTTTATGTGCCAGCATGTAGTCTATCCTGGAGAATGTCCCATGTACATTGGAGAAGAATGTGTATCCAGGTTTCTGGGGATGGAGTGTCCTATATATATCCACTAGGCCTCTTTCTTCCATTTCTCTCCTCAGGTCTAGTATATTCTTGTTGGGTTTCAGTCTGGTTGACCTGTCCAGTGTTGACAAAGCCGTGTTAAGGTCCCCCACAATTATTGTGTTGTTGTTGATATTATTTTTCAGATTTGTCAACAGTTGTATTAAATATTTTGCTGGCCCCTCATTCGGTGCATATATGTTTAGGAGAGTGAATTCTTCCTGCTCTACGTACCCCTTGATTAATATAAAATGTCCGTCTTTGTCCCTTACAACCTTCCTGAGTATAAAGTTTGCATTATCTGATATTAGTATGGCCACTCCAGCTTTTTTATGGGTGTTGTTTGCTTAGATAACTTTTCTCCAGCCTTTTATTTTGAGTCTATGTTTGTTCTGACTATTCAGGTGCGTTTCTTGTAGGCAGCAGAAGGTTGGATTGAGTTTTTTGATCCATTTAGCCACTCTGTGTCTCTTAATTGGTGCATTTAGTCCATTGACGTTGAGAGAAAGAATTGTCCTGGGATTTAACGCCATCTTTATTTCAAAATTTGGTGTGTCTTTTGGGTAGTCTTGTCTTAGATTAGGTCTTTCAGTTTTTCTCTTAAGACTGGTTTTGTGTCTGTGAAGTTTCTGAGCTGTTTTTTGTCTGTGAAACCATGTATTCTTCCATCAAACCGGAAAGTTAGTTTTGCTGGGTATAGTATTCTGGGTGAAGCATTCATTTCATTCAGTCTTGTCACAATATCCCACCACTGCTTTCTGGCATTGAGTGTTTCTGGTGACAGGTCTGCTGTAAATCTCAGGGAAGCTTGCTTGAACATGATTTCCCCTTTTGATCTTGCTGTTTTCAGAATTCTGTCTCTATCTGTGGGATTTGTCATTGTGACTAGGATGTGTCTTGGGGTGGTTTTTCTGGGGTCTCTTTTGGTTGGTACTCTTCAGGCATGCAGGATTTGATCACATATATTCTTTAGCTCTGGAAGTTTCTCTTTAATGATGTTCTTGACCATTGATTCTTCCTGGAAATTTTCTTCCTGGGTCTCTGGGACTCCAATGATTCTTAAGTTGTTTCTGTTGATCTTATCATAGACTTCTATTTTCGTCTGTTCCCATTCTTTGACTAATTTTTCCATTGTCTGCTCATTTGCTTTAAGTTTTTTGTCCAATCTCTCCTGCTGTATGGAATTGTTATGTATCTCATCTTCCACAGCACCAAGTCTATTCTCAGCTTCTGATACCCTGTCCCAGAGCTTATCCATTTTGTCATTCACTTCGTTTACTGACTTTTTCAGTCCTGTTAGTTGACATGTTATTTCAGTTTGGAGTTTTGTCATTTCTGCCTTCATATTTTCTTGGTTCTTATTAGTGTTCTGTTCAACTCGATCCATGGTTTCTTGGAGTCTGTTGAGCACCTTCCATATTGCTAGTCTAAAGTCCTTATCTGAGAGGTTGATTAGTTGTTCAGTCATTATCTGGTCCTCAGAATTGTCATCTTCATTCTCTATGTCTGATGCTGGCCTGCGTTGTTTCCCCATTGTCACACTTGTATTGTGGGTTTTTCTACGTGTTGTGGTGGTATTCATTGTCTATATGATGTAGGCAGCACACTCCTCTGGCTCCTCCCTTTCTGGATGGGCTGACTTGCCTCTAAGGGAGGGGAGTCCTCCGTGGATGAAGCCTCACATTGGGTCAAATCTTAGGCCCGAGCATGCAACAGAGAAGACAGTCCAGAGAGAAATGTTTGCTTCTGTGATATAGCGCCGTTCTTAGTGTGATTTTTCCTTCTTGTTGCAATGGAGTTCTTTCCTTAGAAAGAGTGCACGGCCGCGTAGCGAAGCGGAGCGGCCGTGCTCCTCTGAGCCTCTTTTTGCCCCACTCGCAAGAGTTTCACGCAAGAGGACAGTAGACAGACATAGACAGGTCACACTCACAGTCTTTCACAGCTGAGCCCCACTGGGCCGGTGTACTTTCGCGGATTTTCCCCGCCTGGTGTCACACACAGGGAGCCCTTCTCCCCATTTTTGATGGGGTTAGATGTTTTTTTTCTTGTATGGTTCTGTCAGTACCTTGTAAATTTTGGATATTAGTCCTTTATCTGATGAATATTGGGTGAATAATTTTTCCCACTCAATGGGTGGCCTTTGTATTCTGGGCACTATCTCTTTTGAGATGCAGAAGCTTCACAGCTTAATATAGTCCTATCTGTTTATCTCTGCTTCCACTTATTTGGAGAGTGCTGTCTCCTCCTTAAAGATGCCTTTAAGTCTCAATGTCCTGGAGTGTTTCACCTACATGTTGTTCTATATACCTTATAGTTTCAGGTCTGATATCAAGGTCTTTAATCTATTTGGATTTTACCTTTGTACATGGTGTTAGCTGGGGGTCTGAGTTTGCTTTTTTGCAAGTGGCTAACCAGTTGTGGCAACACCACTTGTTGATTAGGCTTTCCTTGCTCCATTTAGGATTTCTTGCTCCTTTATCAAAAAGTAGGTGGTTATGTGTCTGAGGAACATTCTCTGAGTACTCAAGCCTATTCCACTGATCTGAGGGTCTGTCTTTATTCCAATACCATGCTGTTTTTATAACTATTGCTTTGTAATACAGCTTAAAATTTGGGAAAGTAATGCCTCCCATATTCCTTTTCCCAAGGAGTGCTTTAGTTATTCGAGGTTGTTTATTGTTCCAAATGAATTTCAGAAGTGTTTGATCCACTGCTTTGAAGAATGTCATGGGTATTGAGGAATCGCGTTAAATATGTACAATGCTTTTGGAAGTATTGCCATTTTAATGATGTTGATCCTGCCAATCCAAGAGCAGAATATGTGTTTCCATTTCCGCATGTCCTCTCTTATTTCTTGGAGCAGTGTTTTATAGTTTCCTTTGTATAGATCCTTCACATCTTTTAGTCAGGTTGACTCCAAGATATTTAAGTTTGTGTGGCACTAATGTGAATGGGATTGTTCTCTTAATGTCCATTTCTTCCATGTCATTATTAGTGTAAAAAAAAGGCAATTGATTTTTGTGTGTTAATTTTGTAGCCCGTCACTTTACTATATGAATCTATTATTTCTAGAAGCTTTTTCATAGAGTCTTTAGGGTTTTCTAAGTAGAGTATCATGTCATCTGCAAACAGTGAGAGCTTGACTTCTTCCTTTCTTATCTGGATTCCCTTGATATCTTTTTTTGCCTAATCGCTATAGCAAGTACTTCCAGTACTATGTTGAATAGAAATGGTGAGAGAGGACAGCCTTGTCTTGTGCCAGAATTTAGAGGGAAGGCTTTTAGTTTTTCTCCATTGAGGATAATATTTGCCACTGGCTTGTGGTAGACGGCCTTAACTATATTGAGAAAGGTTCCTTTTATTCCTATCTTGCTGAGAGTTTTCATCAAGAATGGGTGTTGAAACTTATCAAATGCTTTTTCTGCGTCTATTGATATGACCATGTGATTTTTATTTTTCTTGTTGATGTTGTGTATTATGTTGATAGATTTATGGATGTTAAACCATCCTTGCATTCCTGGGATGAAACCTACTTGATCAAAGTGAATGATCTTCTTGATGAGGCACTGAATCCTGTTCACCAGGATTTTGTTAAGGATCTTTGCATCTGTGTTCATCAGGGATATTGGTCTGTAATTTTCTTTTTTTGGCAGCATCTCTATCTGGTTTTGGTATTAAGGTGATGTTGGCTTCATTAAAGCTATTTGGAAGTGTTCCTGTTTTTTCAATTTCATAAAAGTGCCTGGCCGGGATTGGTAGTAGTTCCTCTTGGAAAGTTTGAAAGAATTCATTCATGAATCCATCAGGGCCTGGGCTTTTGTTTTGGGGCAAATTTTTTATTACAGTTTTAATTTTCTCAATAGTGATGGGGGTGTTTAGATATGTTACATATTCTTTATTCAACAGTGGAAGGTTATATGAGTTCAAAAATTTATCCATTTCATCCAGGTTCTCATATTTAGTGGCATAGAGTTTCTCAAAGTATTCTCTGAATACCCTTTGAATCCCGGCAGTATCTGTAGTGATCTCCCCCTTTTCATTTCTTATATGCATGATCAAGTTTCTCTCTTTCTTTTGCTTTGTAAGTTTTGCCAATGGTCTATCAATCTTGTTTATTTTGTCAAAGAACCAACTTCTAATTTTGTTGATCTTTCGGATTGTTTTTTGTGTTTCCATTTCATTGATTTCTGCTCTCAGCTTTGTTATTTCCTTCTGTCTCCCTAATTTTAGTTTCTTTTGTTGATCATTTTCTAATTCTATAAGCTGCATCATTAAGCTATTCGTGTATGCTCCTTCTTCCTTCCTGATGTGTGCTTGCAAAGCTATAAATTTTCCTCTCAGTACCACTTTTGTGTATCCCATAGGTTCTGATTGTGTTTTCATTGTCATTTGTTTCCAGGAATTTTTTGATTTTTTCTTTGATTTCATCTCGGACCCACTGGTTGTTCAGTAGTAGACTGTTTAATTTCTAGGTGTTAAAGTTTATCTTCTGTGTCTCTTTGGAACTCACAAATAATTTCAGAGCCTTGTGGTCAGCAAAGGTAGCCTGCAAAATTTCTATCTTCTTGATTTTTTGGAGGTATGTTTTATGTGCAGCATGTGGTCTATCCTGGAGAAGGACCTGTGTACATTGGAAAAGAATGTGTATCCAGGTTTCTGAGGATGGAGTGTCCTATATATATCTACTAGGCCTCTTTCTTCCATTTCTCTTTTCAGGTCTAGTATATTTTTGTTGGGTTTCAATTTGGTTGACCTATCAAATGTTGACAAGCCTGTGTTGAGGTCTCCCACAATTATTGTGTTATTATTGATATCCTTCTTCAGATTTGTCAACAATTGTATTAAATACTTTGCTGGTCCCTCTTTGGGTGCATATATGTTTAGGAGAGTGATTTCTTCCTGCTGTACATATCCCTTGATTAGTGCATAATATCCACCTTTGTCCCTTACAACTTTTCTGAGTATAAAGTTTGTGCCATCTGATATTAGTATGGCCACCCCCGCTTTTTTTTTTTTTTTTTTTTTTTTTTTTTTTGGTTTTTGGGTCACACCCGGCGGTGCTCAGGGGTTATTCCTGGCTCCATGCTCAGAAATTGCTCCTGGCAGGCACGGGGGACCATATGGGACGCCGGGATTCGAACTGATGACCTTCTGCATGAAAGGCAAACGCCTTACCTCCATGCTATCTCTCCGGCCCCCACCCCCGCTTTTTTAAGGGTGCTGTTTGCTTGAATGATTTTCCTCCAACCTTTGATTTTGAGTCTATGTTTATTCTGACTATTCAGATGCGTTTCTTGTAGGCAGCAGAAGGCTGGGTTCAGTTTTTGACCCATTTCGCCACTCTGTGCCTCTTAACGGGTGCATTTAGTCCATTGACATTGAGAGAAATAATTGTCATGGGATTTATTTCCATCTTTGTGTAGAAGATTGGTGTGCTTTTGTTCTGTCTTGTCTTTAGAATAGATCTTTCAGTTTTTCTTTTAAGGCTGGTTTTGAGTCTGTAAAGTTTTTGAGCTGTTGTTTATCTGTGAAGCCATGTATACTTCCTTCAAACCTGAAAGTGAGTTTTGCTGGGTGCAGTATTCTTGGCGACTGCTGTAAATTTCAAGGATCCTCCCTGGATGTAATTTCCCTTTTTGATCTTGCTGCTTGCAGTATTCTATCTTTATCTGTGGGATTCATCATTGTGACTAGGATGTGTCTTGGGGTATTTCTCCTGGGGTCTTTTTAGCTGGTACTCTTCAGGCATTCATGATTTGGTCACATGTTTTCTTTAGCTCTGGTAGTTTCTCTGTGATGATGTTCTTGACCATTGATTCTTCCTGGAGATTTTCTTCTTGGGTCTCAGGGACTCTAATGATTCTAAAGTTGTTTCTGTTGAACTTATCAAAGACTTCTTTTTTCATCTGCTCATATTCTTTGAGTAATGTTTCCATTGTCTGATCATTTGATTTAAGGCTTTTTTCCAATCTCTTCTGCTTTGTAAAGTTGTTATGCATCACATCTTCCAGTGCACTAGTTCTATCCTCAGCTGCTTTTAACCTGTTGGTTAGCTCATCCATTATGTTCTTCAATTCATCTACTGAGTTTTTCAGACCTGTTATTTGACCTGATATTTCAGTTTGGAGTTTTCTAATTTCTAGCTTTATATTTTCTTGAATTTTATTCGTGTTCTGATCTATACTTTCTTTGAGTTCTATGAGCATCCTCCATATTTCTTCTCTAAACTCCATTTCTGAAAGACTGCTTAGGTGGTTGGCCATTGTTGGGTCATCAGAGTTTCCATCTTCATTCACTATGGCTGATGTTGGTCTGCGTAGTTTCCCCATTGTCACACTTATGCTGTGGGTTTTTCTATGTGTTGTGGTGGTATTCATTGGCTAGGTGGAGTGTGTGGCCGTGAAGTGAAGCTCTGCTTCAACCCTTTTACGTGGGCTTAAGGGGGCCAGCAGAGTCAGCTTTATCCACAACTTCAGCCCAGAAAGACTCACCTCAGCTGAGGCAAGCTGTCAGGGGATGAATGCCAGAGAAAATCAAAGTTCCCAGGTTGAAGCAAACCGGGGGAAGCCCTAAAATCTGCTGAGCTTAAGAGACCCAGCAGAATCTGTCTTATCCACAACTCAGGCCTGGAACAACACACCTCAACTGAGGCATGCCCTCAGGGGATTAATGCCAGAGAAGATCAAAGTTCCCAGGTTGAAGCAAGCTGGGGGAAGCCCCAAAATGTCTGCCGAGCCTAAGGGGCCCAGCAGTCAGCTTTATTCGCAACTCTGGCCCAGAAAGATTCACCTCAGCCGAGGCAAGCCATCAGAAGATGAATGCCAGAAAAGATCAAAGTTCCCAGGTTGAAGCAAGCCAGGAAAATGTCTGCCGAGCTTAAGGGGCCCAGCAGAATCTCTTATCCACAACTCTGGCCCAGAAAGACACACCTCCACTAAAAAAATTTTAATCTATTTGTTAACCAACTCTTCCTTTCTCCATCTCTTTCTTTCCATTCACTTCTCCTTTCCTTTTTTATTTATTTTTTGTTTATTTCACATACTGTTCATAAGCTTATGGCTTGAAAATCCTGAGCAAGTAGAAAACAGAGGGTATCTAAAGTTAAAAAAAATTAAAACAGTTTATAATTAGTCAAAAGATGAACACTCATGCTTCACGTTTTGAATAAAAACAATGTGAATCTTTAAAAATAATGTTCAAAAAATACTTCAGGGCCAGGTGGTGGCGCTAGAGGTAAGGTGCCTGCCTTGCCAGCGCTAGCCTAGGATGAACCGCGGTTCGATCCCCCGGTTTCCCATATGGTCCCCCAAGCCAGGAGCGACTTCTGAGCACATAGCCAGGAGTAACCCCTGAGCATCACCGGGTGTGGCCCAAAAAGCAAAAAAAAAAAAAAAATACTTCAAAGACATTAGACTTTGAAAGAAGATACTTTATTGCTAGGACACTTTATTTCATAAATAAGAACTTGATTATATATTTATTTAATTTGTTGGGAGTCAATATAATTTTTTTGGTTTTGTTTTTTTTTTTGTTTTTGTTTTTTGGGTCATACCCAGCAGCACTCAGGAGTCACTCCTGGCTCTTTGCTCAGAAATCACTCCTGGCAGGCACAGGGGACCATATGGGATGCCAGGATTCAAACGACTGTCCTTCTGCATGAATGGCAAACGCCTTACCTCCATGCTATCTCTCCGGCAGCTAGAGTCAATATAATTTTTATTTGAATTATTTGAGGTCACTATAATTTGGGGATCACACCCAGTGACACTCGGGAATTACTCCTGGCTCTGTGCTCAGAAATCACTCCTGGCTTGGGGGGCCATTTGGGCTGCCAGGGGATCAAAACCATCCTAAGTCAGCAGCATGCAATGCAAATGCCCTACTACTGTGCCACTGCTCCAGCCCCTCAATATAATTTTTGAGAAAATTGACCAGCTAGTCTAAATTTTATACATAAAGATTTATATCTAAAATTGATACAATATTGTTTTTATTATTTTCTTACATTACTCTTTTATTTGTGGTATTTAAATATTTTTAAATTTTTACTTTCTTTTTCCAGTACCCCAACTTGCCAGAAGACTGTCCACAGTATTTGTCAACATCAATTGAGACACAAAATTCCCTAGGAATCAGATACTTACATAGTTTCCACAAATGAAAATTGTAAAATACTGTATGTCTAAAACCCAATGCTGAATAACTTTGTAAATTATGGTGTTTTAATAAAATAAAATAAATAAAACTGGGCCGGAGAGATAGCACAGCAGTGTTTGCCCTGCAAGCAGCCAATCCAGGACCTACAATGGTTGGTTTGAATCCCAGCATCCCATATGGTCCCCCGTGCCTACCAGGAGCTATTTCTGAGCAGATAGCCAGGAGTAACCCCTGAGCACCGCCGGGTGTGGCCCAAAAACCAAAAATAAATAAATAAATAAAACTAAAATATTTTAATGCTAAAACAGGTTAATTCAAACTTCTAGGAAATCACCATTTATTTACTATGTGTAAGTCACAGTTAACCCCTCATAAAGATGATTGTCTCAGCAGCAGCAGGTCCTTTTCATAATATTATCTCCTCTCTGGAGTCCACAAAGCTCATCATTTGAAATGAGATGTATTTCAGTTCAGTGCTTCTTTCTCCTTTCTACACAGAGGCATGAGCACTAATGGCAGTAATGATACCAATCTCAAAATTTGTTATAAGACTGTTATGTGAAAAAGTCAGGCTAAAGAGAAGGTTAGGTAAATGAATGAGAGCAAGAGCTCAGGAGCTGAGAAACCAGGTTTTGAATTTCAGCTGAATCACTTGCCAGCTATGTGACCTGTACATTCTAAAATTTTGTTTAAAAAAAAAGAGGTAAAAATACTCTAAGTGAATTAAGTATAATACTCATATTCTTTGTGTGATTACATATATATGGTGCTAAATACAAAATAGAGCTAAATACAAATATTCAACAATTGCAGTTGTAGCTACCATTATAATTTAGTTGGGGCTGCATTTGGGGACAAATGCCTCCACCTGACCAGTGGAGGCACAGACTTAGTCTCCTTTTCATTCCTCTGAAGCCATAAAGAATGAGGATAGCATAACTCTGGCAGAACTAGGTTTGACTCATTCTGAACCCAGCAGCCAAACATTCACCCCTACAGCCATGTCCAGCAAATTGCAAACCTCTCAATTGTAGAGGGTAGAAAGTGTGGGTTGGAAATATAGAATCTCCTAACTAGTGATTCCCCAGACATGATGTTAAGACTTGAGAGTGGAATTATACCCACGGCAAGTAAAATAATACCCTGTGTCTGATTGTATAACAATGTGTTTATTAAATTGGACTCCCCAAAGTTTTAGGGATTCCATAAGCAACAATTTTTGCCATACACTGATGACAGATAGAACACCATGCTCCACCATGGTGTTCACCCAATATTGGGAAATTCAATATTTGTGTCTGTCAACTTAATTCCTTTTATTCTTTGCCTCCTGTCTTTTCTACTTCTCTTCTCAAACTCCTTTTCCTCCTCCTTCTCTTTCTCATCTTCATTACTCTCTACCACCTCCTTCTCCATCTTCTTTGCTACATCATTCTCTCAAGTTTCTATTCCTTCTCCTCAAACCCTTCCTTCTCTTCCCCTCTTTTCCTTCTCCTTCGCTGCCACTTTCTTCTTTCCCCTTTCCCTCTCCTTCTTCCACTTCCCTCCCTTTTTCTTCTTGCTCTTTCTCCACTCCACTTCAGTTCACCTAGAATTTGGGAAACTGAGTTAATAGAAATCTTCAATTAAAGAAAGGATTCCACTGCTTAAAGCACAGTCATTAGAAATGCCAGTGAGTCAAGACTCCCAATCTGCCCCATTCGTAACTTTATCTAAACTAACATGAGCCACTTTGGCTTTCAGTCTCTATATTTGTAAAACAGTAATAATACACAACACAGAGAGAACAGAAATGAAAAAACCAACACAAGATTGTTACATATATATGAAATAATATATACATATTACAACTTATTATTAGACACATATCAACATTTTTATTCCTTTAATCCTAGCATGTTCTCCTACTAGAGGCAAGCCTAATTATCTAGAAGAATATTACAAATCAAGGAGGATGGGTTAAGAGAACCAGCATTTAAAAATTCCAAAGGACATCTGATAAAGATCTTTGAAGGAGTGGAGAAAGAGCAAAAAGAAAAAGGGAGGGAAGTGGAAGAAGAAGAAGAAGAAGAAGAAGAAGAAGAAGAAGAAGAAGAAGAAGAAGAAGAAGAAGAAGAAGAAGAAGAAGAAGAAGAAGAAGAAGAGGGAAAGGGGAAAGAAGAAAGTGGCAGTGAAGGTGAAGGAAGAAAGGGGAAGAGAAGGAAGGGTTTGAAGAAAAGGAATAGAAACTTGAGAGAATGAGGTAGCAGAGAAGATGGAGAAGGAGGTGGTGGAGAATAATGCAGATGAGAAAGAGAAGGAGGAGGAAAAAGAGTTTGAGAAGAGAAGTAGAAAAGACAGGAGGCAAAGAATAAAAAAATAAGTTGACAGACACAAATATTGAATTATTAAAATCAAGTAAATTCTCAAGTATCTAGTAAATGCTTCTTGTAGACTAGTTTTTCTTGGTTGAATATGAGAAATATCCATCTTCCCCCACCCCAGTTCTGGAAATGACAAGAGAGAGAGAGAGAGAGAGAGAGAGAGAGAGAGAGAGAGAGAGAGAGAGAGAGATTCTGAGGTAACTGGCTACAGATCCCAGTCTATCAGGAAAATGTGCATGAACTGTTTTCGCCAATAGATGGATATTGGCTGACTGAAATGCTATGTTGCCCCCTAGCTCCAAGGTTGAATAATGATGACGGTCAAAGTATGAAAAAGGAAATTATCTGTACCACATGATTTAAATTTTATTCTAGCTAGAATTAAAGGTCTTCTCCCCTTGGCTCAATGTCATCTCCATATAAGATATAATCTAATGTGGCTAACATGACTCAACCTACTGCTGTGGCAAATATTTCATTTCTATTATTACCTCCTTTAATCTGCATAGCACAGGTATATAGATGTGTAATGATGTTTTGTTTGGTTTTTAGGTCACATCTGGAGATACATAGGAGTCACTTCTAATTCTGCATTCAGAAATTATTCTTGGCAATGTTCCAGAAACCATATGAAATGCCAGGGAATAAATTCGAGTCAGCCACTTGCAAGACAAGAGTCCTCAGATGCTAGCAGCCCTATCTGACTCTCTTCTGTGCTGTGCTGCATTTTCGGCCTGATTTCATCCTGTGTGTGGCTCATCTGCGGATGACCTGCCTTCCCGAGAGCATTCCATGGAGGTGAGTCGACACACCCAGAAAGGGAGTAGTCACTGAAATCTGCTGGATCTCAAATGCCAGCACCCCTATCTGTCTCTCTTCTGTGTTGTGCTGCATTTTCGGCCTGATTTCATCCTGTGTGTGGCTCATCTGTGGACGGCCCACCTTCCCATGAGCCTTCCGTTGATATGAGTCGACATGCCCAGAAAGGGAGGAGCAGGAGAAGCACAGCTGCTCAGCTTCGCTTCACAACCGTGCACATCATTTAGCCAATAAATACAACCACAACACGTAGAAAAACTCACAATACTAGTGTGACAATGGGAAAACAACGCAGGCCAACGCCAGACATAGAGAATGAAGATGGCAACTCTGATGACTTGAACATGACCAACCAACTAGTCAGTCTCTCAGATAAGGAGTTTAGAGTCGAAATATGGAAGATGTTCAAAGTACTCAAACAAAGTATAAAAGAGAACAATAATAAGAATCAAGAGAATATGAAGATAGAAATCAGAAAACTTCAAACTGAAATTTCAGGTCAAATAACAAGTCTAAAAAATTTAGTAGATGAATTGAAGAAAAACATGGTTGAGATTTCCCACGGTTAACAGCAGCTGAGGATAGAATCAGTACACTGGAAGATGAGATGAATAATAATTCCATACAGCAGAAAAAATTGGAAAAAAGCCTCAAAGCAAATGATCAAACAATGGAAAAATTACTCAAACAATGAGAACAGATAAAAATAGAAGTCTATGATAAGCTCAACAGAAACAACGTAAGAAACATTGGAGTCCCAGAGACCCAGGAAGAAAATCTCCAGGAAGAATCAACAGTCAAGAACATCATTAAAGAGAAACTACCAGAGCTAATGAATACATGCGATCAAATCCTGCATGCCCGAAGAGTACCAACTAAAAGAGACCCCAGAAAAAACACCCCAAGACACATCCTAGTCACAATGACAAATCCCACAGATAGAGCAGAATTCTGAAAGCAGCAAGATCGAAAAGAGAAATTACATTCAAGGGATCATCATTGAGATTTACTGCAGACCTGTCACTGAAAACACTCAAGGCCAGAAGGCAGTGGTAGAACATAGTGACAAAACTCAATGAAATAAATGCTTCGGTAGAATACTGCACCCAGCAAAACTTACTTTCAGGCTTGAAGGAACAATACATGGTTTCACAGACAAACAACACTTCAGAAACTTTACATACTCAAAACCATTCTTAAAGGAAAAACTGAACGGCCTACTTTAAGACAAGACTAACCAACAGACACACCAAATTTTGATAGAAAGAAGGCACTAACTCCCAGGACAATTCTTTCTCTCAATGGCAATGGACTAAATGCACCAGTTAAGAGACACATTTGATAAATGTATCAAAAATCTCAATCCAACCTTCTGCTCCCTACAAGAAACTCACCTGAATAGTCAGAACAAACATAGACTCAGAATAAAAGGCTGGAGGAAAATCATCCAAGCAAACAACAGCCATGCAAACTTCATACTTAGGAAAGTTGTAAGGGACAAAGATGGACATTTTGTATTAATCAAGTGATATATACAGCAGGAAGAAATCACTCTCCTAAACATATATGCACCGAATGAGGGGCCAGCAAAATATTTAATACAACTGCTGAAAAAACTGAAAAATAATATCAATAACAACACAATAATTGTGGGAGACCTAAAAACAGCATTGTCATCACTTGACAGGTCAACCAGACTGAAACCCAACAAGAATATACTAGACCTGAACAGAGAAATGGAAGAAAGAGGCCTAGTAGATATATACAGGACATTCCACCCCCAGAAGCCTGGATATACATTTTACTCTAATGTACATAGGACATTCCCCAGGATAGACTACATGCTAACACATAAAACATACCTCCATAATATCAAGAAAATAGAAATTTTGCAGGCTAACTTTGTTGACCACAAAGCCCTGAAATTATATGTGAACTACAAAGGGACACAGAAGAAAAACTTTAACACCTGGAAGTAAAACAGCCTCATACTGAATAACCAGTGAGTCCGAGATGAAATCAAAGAGGAAATCAAAACCTTCCTGAAAACAAATGACAATGGAGACACAAACTATCAGAAACCTATGGGACACAGCAAGAGCAGTACTGAGAGAAAAATTTATAGCTTTGCAAGCACACATCAGGAAAGAAGGGGCATACCTGAATAGCTTAATGATGCAGCTCATAGAAATAGAAAGTGCTCAACAAAAGGACCCAAAAATAGGGAGGCAGAAGGAAATAACAAAGCTGAGAGCAGAAATAAATGAAGTGGAAACCCGAAAAACAATCCAAAAGATCAAAGAAAGCAGAAGCTGGTTCTTTGAAAAAATAAACAAGATTGATAGACCACTGGCAAAAGTAACAAAGAGAGAGAAATTTGATAACTCGTATTAGGAATGAAAAGGGAGAGATCACTACTGATATGGTGGAGATTCAAAGGGTAATCAGAAACTACTTTGAGAAACACTATGCCACTAAAAATGAAAACCTGGAAGAAATGGATAAATTCTTGGACTCTTATAATCTTCCACGGTTGAATGAAGAGGATGTAGCATATTTAAGCACACCCATCACTATTGAGGAAATTAAGACAGTAATCAAATGTCTGCACAAAAACAAAAGCCCTGGCCCAGATAGATTTACTAAAGAATTTATTCAAACCTTTCAAGAGGAACTACTACCAATCCTGGCAAGACTATTCCATGAAATTGAAAAAAAACAAAAAAACTTCCAAATAGCTTTTATGAAACCAACATCACCTTGATACCTAAACCAGACAGAGATGCTATGAAAAAGAAAATTACAGACCAATATCGCTGATGAATACAGATGCAAAGATCCTCAACAAAATTCTGGCAAATAGGATTCAATGCCTCATTAAGAAGATCATCCACTACGATCAAGTAGGTTTCATCCCAGGAATGCAAGGATGGTTTAACATCCGTAAATCTATCAACATAATATACAACATCAACAAGAAAAATAAAAATCACACGATCATTTCAATAGATGCAGAGAAAGCATTTGATAAGGTCCAACACCCATTCTTGTCAAAAGTCTCAGCAAGATGGAAATGGAAGGAAAATTTCTTAATATAGTTAAGGCCATCTACCACAAGCCAGAGGCAAATATTGTCCTCAATGGAGAAAAACTAAAAGCCTTTCCTCTAAATTCTGGCACAAGACAAGGCTGTCCTCTCTCACCACTCCTATTCAACATAGCACTGGAAATACTCACTATAGCGATTGGGCAAGAAATAGATATCAAGGGAATCCAGATAGGAAAGGAAGAAGTCAAGCTCTCATTGTTTGCAGATGACATGATACTCTACTTAGAAAACCCTAAAGACTCTATGAAAAAGCTTCTAGAATCAATAGACTCATATAGCAAGGTGGCAGGCTACAAAATTAACACACAAAAATCAATGGCCTTTCTATACACCAATAGTAATAAGAAAGAAATGGACATTAAGAAAACAACCCCATTCACAATAGTGCCACACAAACTCAAATATCTTAGAATCAACTTGACTAAAAATGTGAAGGGCCTATACAAAGAAAACTATAAAACTCTGCTCCAAGAAATAAGGGAGGACACGTGGAAATGGAAACACATACCCTGCTCATGGATTGGCAGGATTAACATCATCAAAATGGCAATACTCCCCAAGGCATTATACAGATTTAATGCGATCCCTCTAAAGATACCCATGACTTTCTTCAAAGAAGTGGATCAGGCACTTTTGAAATTCGTTTGAAAAAATAAACACCCTAGAATAGCTAAAGCAATCATTGGGAAAAAGAATATGGGAGGAATTACTTTCCCCAACTTTAAACTGTACTACAAAGCAATAGTTATCAAAACAGCATGGTTTTGGAATAAAGACAGGCCCTCAGATCAGTGGAATAGGCTTGAATACTCAGAGAATGTTCCCCAGACATACAATCACATAATTTTTGATAAAGGAGCAAGAAATCCTAAATGGAGCAAAGAAAGCCTCTTCAACAAGTGGTGTTGGCACAACTGGCTAGCCACTTGCAAAAAATTGAACTTAGACCCCCAGCTAACATCATGTACGAAGGTTAAATCCAAATGGATTAAAGACCTCGATATCAGACCCAAAACCATAAAATATATAGAACAACACGTAGGTAAAACACTCCAGGACATTGAGACTAAAGGCATCCTCAAGGAGGAAACTGCACTCTCCAAGCAAGTGAAAGCAGAGATTAACAAATGGGAATATATTAAACTGAGAAGCTTCTGCACCTCAAAAGAAATAGCTCCCAGGATACAAGAGCCCCCCACTGAGTGGGAGAAACTATTCACCCAATACCCATCAGATAAGGGGTTAATATCCAAAATATACAAGGCACTGACAGAAATTTACAAGAAAAAACACCTAATCCCATAAAAAAAAAATGGGGGGAAGAAATGGACAGACACTTTGACAAAGAAGAAATACAAATGGCCAAAAGACACATGAAAAAATGCTCCATATCACTAATCATCAGGGAGATGCAAATCAAAACAACTATGAGGTACCACCTCACACCACAGAGATTGGCACACATCACAAAGAATGAGAACAAGCAGTGTTGGTGGGGATGTGGAGAGAAAGGAACTCTTATCCACTGCTGGTGGGAATGCTGTCCAGTTCAACCTTTATGGAAAGCAATATGGAGATTCCTCCAAAAACTGGAAATTGAGCTCCCATATGACCCAGCTATACCACTCCTAGGAATATACCCTAGGAACACAAAAATACAATACAAAAATACCTTCCTTACACCTATATTTATTGCAGCACTATTTACCATAGCAAGACTCTGAAAACAGCCAAGATACCCTTCAACAAATGAATGGCTAAAGAAACTGTGGTACATATACACAATGGAATATTATGCAGCTGTCAGGAGAGATGAAGTCATGAAATTTTCCTATACATGGATGTACATGGAATCTATTATGCTGAGTGAAATAAGTCAGAGAGAGAGAGAGAAAAAGATGCAGAATGGTCTCACTCATCTATGGGTTTTAAGAAAAATGAAAGACATTCTTGCAATGATAATTTTCAGGCACAAAAGAGGAAAAAGCTGGAAGTTACAGCTCACCTCATGAAGCTCACTGCAAACAGGGATGAGTTTAGTTAGAGAAATAACTACGTTTTGAACTATCCTAATAATGAGAATACAAGGGAAATAGAAAGCCTAGAGTACAGGCGGAGGTTGGGTGGGGAGAAGGGAGATTTGGGACATTGGTGATGGGAATGTTGCACTGGTGATGGGTGGTGTTCTTTACATGACTGAAACCCAAATACAATCATGTATGTAATAAAATTGTTTAAATAAATAAATAAAATAAAAAAAGACAAGAGTCCTATATGCTATACAATCATTTGGGCCTGGATGATGTTTATTTAAGTCTCCTTATCTTCCAGAGATATTTATAAAATGTCCAGGGATGTAGCCAATATTTATTAATCTAAGATTTGCCTTATCATAATTGAGGGGTACAATGAAAGCAATTTTTATTGTTAAATCTGGGTGTTTGGTGCTAAGATGTTCATTATGCTAAGCACTCTTATTTTTATAAGTTTTATATGTTTTAATTTTCGCATTAAAAAGTCTTTAATTCTTATTAAGGACTAGAGAGATAGTAAGGGATTAAAGCACTTTCTTGTCTTGAATACTGCCAGCTGGTTCTATTTTTGGCATCATATATGATTCCCTGAAGCATGGCCAGAAGTAATCACACCAGTGTATGGAGTAAAACTGAAGCACCACTGTCTATGCCCCATGTTTTTTATAACTTGGTAAACACTTAGAACTTGTAGTCCCATTATCTTCTGTCTTATCCCCTTTAGTTATGAAAGACATATTTCAGCATCCCCAATGGATGACTGGAAGACAGATGAAAACAAACTCCATACATTTTCCCATGTAGTCAAACTCATCATCATTTAATTTATAAATAAGCACAGTAAGGAATTAATAGTAATTGCCTCCAATAAAATAAGGCACTGATGGCCAGAGAGATAGTACAGGGGTTTAAAATACTTGGCTTGAATACAGCCAACCCTGATTTACTCTTCCAACACTGCCAGGTGTAATTCTTGAGCATGAAGCCAGTAATATGCCCTGAGCACAGTCTTGCGTGGCCCCAAAACAAAAATATAAAAAAATAATGATCAATAATATATTGTATTAAAATCATGTGAATATAGTATCTTCCTTCCCACAAACATCTGGTTATACATAGTATTTTGGGCTACTTTTGGAACCAAGACAATAAATAAGAGGAACTTCTACACAAAAAGAGACC
Source organism: Suncus etruscus (assembly GCF_024139225.1). Taxonomy (NCBI): domain Eukaryota; kingdom Metazoa; phylum Chordata; class Mammalia; order Eulipotyphla; family Soricidae; genus Suncus; species Suncus etruscus. The sequence goes on along the minus strand of NC_064856.1, from coordinate 19,593,458 downwards.
TCACAAAGTTCAAATTAGTAATTCAAATCAGTAGATGAGGTCAGCCCTGAGTTGACAGATGAGTTTCTCTCTGCTCTTCTGCAGGTCTTCAGATTAGAAACAGACTCCAGGGGCCAGGTAAAAACAAGGTGCTGAAATACCTTGCACAAGGTTTCATCCTTCCTGGGAAATCCCATATCCTAGATAAATGTGCCTTGAGCATAACTCTTTCAACTGAACCCAGGACAACTGCAATGCCCAAGACTCATTTCAGAACTCTCTTTGGATTGCCTTGGCCTTTACTGTATCTGTATTAAAATCAGACTTTTTTTTCCTGCCCAATCCTTCCCTTCTTTCACAGGTATTTATCCCAGATGCATACTTTGCATCTAGATTTCAGCAAAGCATCTCCTTCTGGGAATTCAGCCTGAGAGAAGAGGTGCCAGGATTTGATCCTGGTTTTCTGAGTATGCAAGAAGTATCAGGTGGGAGTGACAGCTGCCACCTGTGTTTTGGGGACCTGATACTGGTGAACACTGAGAGACAATCTGTGAGACTGGACCCATTCTAGGAGTTTTCCTGAGCAGCAGGAGGGCCTTGCTGGGAAGTTCAGAGATCTTCCTGGCATCAGGCCCCTGCTGGCCCAGCTGGATGCAGCTGCAAGACTTTGAAGGCGACAGCTAGTTTTTCTGACCCAGGAAACTATGGGAGGTCCCTGACTGCTAGACCTCACAGGCCAGCCTGCTCTCCTGCACCTCTGCGTGGAGGCCACTCAGCCAGATGCCAGAGCTAGCAGGTGGCTCTGCAAATGCCCCCATGTAATTAGAAATCTCATTTCCATCCCTGGTCTCTGGTTTGCATGGCAAAGAGAGCAGTTTTTCTGGAATGAATTATATCCCCTCCCTGCAGATGTCTTCAAAGGCTTCTAATCCAAAACTGGCTCTCTGAGAGAGGGGGGGGAGAGAGAGAAGAGAGAGAGGAGAGAAATAGGGGGGGGAGAGAGGGAGGAGAGAGGGAGGAGAGAGAGGAGAGAGAGAGAGGCACAGATGGGCTTTTGAAATATGCAAACAGTGCTGATGTGGCAGAAAACGCTGACCATGGGGCAAGAGTCAGTGTCCCTAGCAGCTAGATGGTAAGAAATCTCAGAAAACTCTTATCCTCACCTGAGGCCATCCCAGCCTCAGCATAGAAGACTGTGTGTTTCAGGAATGTCGCCATTTTGGACAAAGTGGCTGCTGATGAGTTTACAGTGGTATGGGCATAAGTAATATCCGCCACTTTCAAATCCCTCATCATATCTCCTAATAATCTCTGGGTCCCACTTTTTCTACTATCATGACCTCAAGGTTCACATGTTCCAGATTATGTGAATGCAGTGGGGAGAAGGATTACCCAGCTCCCACAAATTTATAAAAGGGGGAGAGAAAAGTTTTTTGTGTTAAGTTTCTGGGTATAGGGAGTTTGTATTACAGCCAGCTGGAGCAATTACTAAAATATAAAGATTTACTTTCTGGTATTTATGGGAGAGTGACAGGAGACCAGCACATCAAGTACCAAGTCTAGGAACAGGACCAGAGAAGTCACTCAATAGGTATTGAGTATGATAGGTATCAGCTATTATGACTAATAAATGAGTAAGTGTTCCCTAATTTGATACTGGGTGTGGTGGTTGGGAGAAAAAGGAAAATCAGTAAGCTTCACTGGAGATAACTCAGCTATTTTTCAAAAGATACAACTTGGTGAAGATGTCTAAAATATTGGAAATAACATTTTGATAAGTTGAAAATGCTGATTCTATCTGTTCTATCTCCAAAAAAAAAAGCATTTAAGAATGAAAGAAGGAAAATACTGTCTAATTTTTAAATTCATTTTCTCCACCCAGCACAAGTTCCCAAGCAGGTCCCCTCTGTGTGTGCTTGGCTGACTTCTGACTTAGTCAAGGTCCTGCCATCAAATGGTTGAGCAGATGAATCAGATCAGGCTGATTCTTGAATCAATAGATCTCTCATCACTTTCCCCAGAAATGTGGAAAAAGGCCCTCCATGGAAAGAATTTATCTGCCAACAATTAATGTTTATGTTCAAACTAGCAGAGGGAAGTAAAACTCCAACCCCTAAGTCAAAGTATATGTTATGGACTAAAGGTAGAGACTGAGATGAGAACACAGAGTAGAAATATAGGAAATGTCTACAGAAATGAATAGTGAGTTATAGTAGATATAGCTGAAAACATGGCAATGAGAAAGAGGAAAACTTGGTGAAGATGAGCAGTGTTCTGTTGTCAAAAGTACACCTGGAAAAACTTTCAGGCCAGCTTAGGTCAGGCACAAGAATTTGGAGAATAAGATATCTCTGACAGACATCAGGTCTAAATAGACTAAGATATTTTCCACTTAATGAACATTCAGCTGTTCATAGCATGCTTTGTATTCTACCTAGAGCATCTCCTTTAATTTCACCACCACATTCAAAACAGGGACACTTATTACAAAAACTCAATGATTTCTGATTACAAAGCTATTAAATGGCAAGACTTAAACATGTGGCAGAAAAGTTCAAGCTGCTCTGAAAAGATACCATGGAACCAAGTGGCTGAGCAAGACAAGTTTTGACAAGCCTGGGAAGTCTGATGTTAAGCTCAGATCTGAGAGGACCAATGTTGAGGCTTGTGGATAGCTGCCTTCTCTGTGTTCTCTATGGCAGAAAGGATGGGATTCAATGTTTCTTATGTCTTAGAAGGGCATTAATGTCCTTATAAGAGTTCCACCTCCATAATCTAGTCACATTCCAGATCCACCATTGGAAGATGAGGTTTCAACGTATGAATAAAGCAGAGGGCACAAATACGAGCCTCAAAAAAGTTATATTAATACTTAAAAAGTATTAAATATTAGACTACATCATTTCATATCCAAGCACAACCCTATTGCAGGTCCTGTTGCAAACAGTTAATGTGTCTTATTTGTTTTCATATCCAACCAAATGGTGGTACTACTTCTATTTCTATTTACAGATGAAGAAACTCAAGCAATAAAATCTTAGATGCTTTCTTCAAGGTGACAGGGCTGATGGAAGTATATTGTCATCCCAGATCTCAGACTCTGAATCTCCTAGATATGTTTATTTAGATAGAAGCCAGAAGGCCTGTCCATTTTCTCTAGGAACAAGTGCCAGGGATCTGAGATTTGATCCCTAGCTTAGACTAGAAGGCCAGACCCAGAGATCAAGTGATCATGGTTCTAGTAGACTATGACCTTCTACACATGTTACTTGACTTAGTGACATGTAAGTGATAGACTGTAAATCAAGAGGAGTTCTGTCTTGTCATGTGCCTTTACATTCCAACCATTTATTTCATCAAGACACACAAGCATAAATCCCACACAGGCAGTGGCAGGTGCTGTCCTTTAGATTTCCAATTAAGAGTCTGAACTTGTTCACTTGTCAGTAGGGAGACTGAACATTAATATGGTAATAAGTAGTCAGGGAGATGCTCATGGGAACCACCTGTGCTGAAGTGACCCTTGAACCTGTACTCTTCTGTTCCATTTAGAATGAAACAAGTCAAGAGGAAACACAGGCATATAGGTCTAAGAAGGATGGAACACACTTCTGTGGAGGGGACACCACAGACTCAGGGGACCATCACATTGTCATATGCAAAGGGGGTATATATGAAAACGAATCCTCCTGTTATTCAGATCAGCAGGACTTAAGAGTCCAAACCATCATTTATAATAATATAAACTATATAATTATATAATATATCTATATATTAATATACATTACATGTATATATTATATAGTATATTTAATATAATATGATTATATGATAATATTAATTATTATTTATTACTAATTTATTCCTTTACAATATTTTTTCTTTTTCATACAAAGAAAATATAAAAGATTGTTAGGGAAAAGATAGAATAAGCTGGTATAAAGAGCAACATCAATATAAGTGAAAATAATAAAGTTTTACGGGTCCTATAAACACCTCAGTCTAAAGCCATGCCTGATGGAGTCATTCATTTCATTCCAGTAAAGCTGAAAAACCCCAATTTACATCCCAGCCTTTCTCCAAACCCCATATCACTGAAATAAAATGAATGAGACTTGGTGTCTGGAGATGAGTGAAATGAGGCAAGAAATGAAAGGGATCTTAGAAGAGGAAAGCAAAACAGAAAACAAAGGAAAAAGATTCATTCATGTTTACTGGTGACTGAACATGGAAGGGGTTTTAGAAATGCAGCTAGAAAAGCACAAGGTTGCTTACACCATCATCTGACCTTCATGTAGCAGTCAATAGTTTAACAATAGAAATTTTATTTGTTATGGACTATACCTTCTGAACACCTTCCCCCACATTAATGTAGTCATTAATGCACTGTGCTAATGGAACCAATTTCATTACAGACACCATAAACTTCCCTTGAGCTTCCCATAATCCTCTTGTATTTTAAAGTACTAATCTAATCTGCTACTTTGGCCCAAAGAGAGACCTGTTCTTTCTGATGTCACCTCTATCTTAACTGGATTTAAGGAGTCTTGAGTGAGCCTCTTAACTATACTTAGAAGGTCATAAAGCCTCCTGGGACAGTTTGAATCTGAGACCTATCCTTAGGGACAAATCAATTGTTGATCATTGTTATGTATGTAAACATTTTATGGGATTATTATGTTACTAACCCTACCCTGATCAATAACAAATTGAAACACTAAGACGTGCCATGTTCCCATGGTAAGAGCCTCCCGCCAGGTTCAAGAGCTGTAATAATTTAATGTGGATGGAGAGCAGAAGACATGTGTAGACATAAATATGAGAGGTCAAGTTATCAAATTCTAAAATTTTTTAGTAGAGGATTATATCTATAATCTATATAGTACTTGATAAACATTGAAAGGCAGGGAGCCAAGAAGGTACCAGTTCAGATAGATGTTTTAGAATGAGTGCAGTTTCAGACTTTAAGGTGGACAACTTTGAAACCCAATGAAAGAATCATTCCCTGGGTATTATTAAAACTAAGGTAACATGAGGTTTCACCCACTATACAAGGTCTACAATCCTTCTGTCAATATGAAGAAATTATAGATATTAAGGTGATGAAATTTCTGGAGAGGGAATGAAGTGAGCAGGTAGATAGGGAAGGGCCACCACCCATGGGAATAAATTCTTGGGATCTAATAAAAATCCATGGAACATAACAAAACCAATCTGAACAAGTTGCTCTTGTCCCTAGCTAGTCCTTAGACTACTAGGACATGAGTACTTTGCAGAAGCCAAGTCCCCTGTTTGTGATGTCAGACTGGGAAAATCCATGAAACAATGCCGGCCCAGTGGGGCCCGACTGTGAAAAATTGTGAGTGCTGCCTGTGTGTGTCTGTCTACTGTCCTGTTGTGTGAACCTCTTGGGAGTGGGCTGAAAAGATGATCCAGAAAACTCGCTCTCCCAGAGGCCAATTCTAGGGTGGGAATGCCAAGGAACTGCTCCATAGTGTGAAAACCAGCTATAAGCAGTACTTTGCAGAAGCCAGGTCCCCTGTTTGTGACATCAGGCTGGGAAAATCCATGAAACTATACCTGCCCAGTGGGGCCCGACCATGAAAAATTGTGAGTGCTGCCTGTGTGTGTCTGTCTACTGTCCTGTTGTGTGAACCTCTGGGGAGTGGGACAAAAAGAGGCTCAAGAAGAGCATGCCAATCTGCTTTGCTACGTGTCCATGCTCTCTTTCTAAGAAAAGAACACCATCGCAACAAGAAGAAAAAATCACACTAAGAACTGTGCTGGATCACTGAAGCCCAGCATATCTCTCTGGACTGTCTTCTCTGCTGCATGCTCGGGCCTAAGATTTGATCCTGTGTGAGGCTTCATCCATGGAGGGCTCCCCTTCTTAGAGGCAAGTCGACCCATCCAGAAAGGGCATAGCCAAAGGAGTGTGGCTCCCTGCATCATTTAGCCAATGTATACCACCACAACACATAGAAAAACCCACAATACAAGTGTGATAATTGGGAAACAATGCAGGCCAGCATCAGACATAGAGAATGAAGATGACAATTCTGATGACCAGATAATGACCAACCAACTAATCAACCTCTCAGATAAGGACTTTAGACTAGCAATATAGAAGATGCTCAACGAACTCAAAGAAACCATGGATCAAGTTGAACAGAACACTAATAAGAACCAAGAAAATATGAAGACAGAAATCACAAAACTCCAAACTGAAATAACATGTCAACTAACAGGCCTGAAAAACTCAGTAAATGAAGTGAATGACAAAATGGATAAGCTCTACACCAGGGTAACAGAAGCTGAGAATAGAATTGGTGCTGTGGAAGATGAGATAAATAACAATTCCATACAATAGGAGAGATTGGAAAAAAACTTAAAGCAAATGAACATACAGTGAAAAAATTAGTCAAAGGATGGGAACAGATGAAAATAGAAGTCTATGATAAGATCAACAGAAACAACTTAAGAATCATTGGAGTCACAGGGACCCAGGAAGAAAATTTCCAGGAAGAATCAACGGTCAAGAACATCATTAAAGAGAAACTTCCAGAGCTAAAGAATATGTGTGATCAAATCCTGCATGCTCGAAGAGTACCAACCAAAAGAGACCCCAGAAAAAATACCCCAAGACATATCCTAGTCACAATGACGAATCCCACAGATAGAGACAGAATAATGAAAACAGCAAGATCAAAAAGGGAAATTATATTCAAGGGAGCATCCTTAAGATTTACAACAAACCTGTCACCAGAAACACTCAAGGCCAGAAAGCAGTGGTGGGATATTTTGACAAGACTGAATGAAATGAACGCTTCACCTAGAATACTGTACCCAGCAAAACTCACTTTCTGGTTTGACGGAAGAATACATGGTTTCACAGACAAAAAACAGCTCAGAAACTTTACAGACTCAAAACCAGTCTCAAGAGAAAAACTGAAAGACCTAATTTAAGACAAGACTAACCAAAAGACACACAAAATTTCAATATAAAGAAGGCATTAAATCCCAGGACAATTCTTTCAATGTCAATGGACTAAATACACCAGTTAAGAGAAACAGAGTGGCTAAATGGATCAAAAAACTCAATTCAACCTTCTGCTGCCTACAAGAAACACACCTGAATAGTAAGAACAAACATAGACTCAAAATAAAAGGCTGGAGCAAACAACACCCATAAAAAAGCTGGAGTGGCCATACTAATATCAGATAATGCAAACTTTATACTCAGGAAGGTTGTAAGGGACAAAGATGGACATTTTATATTAATCAAGGGGTATGTAGAGCAGGAAGAATTCACTCTCCTAAACATATATGCACCGAATGAGGGGCCAGCAAAATATTTAATACAATTGTTGACAAATCTAAAATATAATATCAATCACAACATAATAATTGTGGGGGACTTCAACACGGCTTTTTCAACACTGGATAGGTCAACCAGACTGAAACCCAACAAGAATATACTAGACCAGAGGAGAGAAATGGAAGAAAGAGGCCTAGTGGATATATATATAGGACACTCCATCGCCAGAAACCTGGATACACATTCTTCTCCAATGTACGTGGGACATTCTCCAGGATAGACTACATGCTGGCACATAAAATATACCTCCATAATATCAAGAGGATAGAAATTTTGCAGACTACTTTCGCTGACCACAGGCTCTGAAATTATTTGTGAATTCCAAAGGGACACAGAAGAAAAACTTTAACACCTGGAAGTTAAACAGCCTCATACTGAATAATCAGTGGGTCCGAGATGAAATCAAGGAGGAAATCAAAAGGTTCCTGAAAATAAATGACAATATACACAAACTATCAGAACTTGTGGAACACAGCAAAAGCAGTACTGAGAGGAAAATTTATAGCTTTGCAAGCACACGTCAGGAAGGAAGAAGGAGCTTACCTGAGTAGCTTAATGACACAGCTAATAGAACTAGAAAGTGCTCAACAAAAGGACCCAAAAATAGGAAGACAGAAGGAAATCACAAAGCTGAGAGCAGAAATCAACGAAGTAGAAACCAAGAAAACAATCCGAAAGATCAACGAAAGCAGAAGTTGATTCTTTGAAAAAATAAACAAGTTTGATAGACTGCTGGCAAAACTAACAAAGAGAGAGAGAGAGAGAAACTTGATAACTCGTATTAGGAATGAAAAAGGAGAGATCACTACTGATATGACAGAGATTCAAAGGGTAATCAGAAACTACTTTGAGAAATTCTACGCCACTAAAAATGAGAACCTGGAAGAAATGGATAAATTCTTGGACTCTTGTAATCTTCCATGGTTGAAGGAAGAGGATGTAGCATATGTAAACACCCCCCATCACTATTGATGAAATTAAAACGGTAATCAAATGTCTGCCAAAAAACTGCCCAGGCTCAGATGGATTCACTAATGAATTCGTTCAAACTTTCATATAGGAACTACTACCAATCCTGGCAAGACTCTTTCATAAAATTGAACAAACAGAAACAATTCCAAATTGCTTTTATAAAGCCAACATCACCTTGATACCTAAATCAGACAGAGATGCTACGAAAAAAGAAAATTACAGACCAATATTGCTGATGAATACAGATGCAAAGATCCTCAACAAAATCCTGGCAAATAGGATTCAATGCCTCATTAAGAAGATCATCCACTACGATCAAGTAGGTTTCATCCCAGGAATGCAAGGATGGTTTAACATCCGTAAATCTATCAACATAATACACAACATCAACAACAAGAAAAATAAAAACCATATGATCAAATCAATAGATGCAGAGAAAGCATTTGATAAGGTCCGACACCCATTCTTGATCAAAACTCTCAGCAAGATGGGAATAGAAGGAACCTTTCTCAATATAGTTAAGGCCATCTATCACAAACCAGTGACAAATATTATTCTCAATGGAGAAAAACTAAAAGCCTTTCCTCTAAATTCTGACACAAGACAAGGCTGTCCTCTCTCACCACTCCAATTTAACATAGCACTGGAAGTACTCACTATAGTGATTAGGTAAGAAAAAGATATCAAGAGAATCCAGATAGGAAAGGAAGAAGTCAAGCTCTCACTGTTTGCAGATGACATGATACTCTACTTAGAAAACCCTAAAGACTCTATGAAAAAGCTTCTAGAATCAATAGACTCATATAGCAAGGTGGCAGGCTACAAAATTAACACACAAAAATCAATGAACTTTCTATACACTAATAGTAATAAAGAAGAAATAGACATTAAGAAAACAACCCCATTCACAATAGTGCCACACAAACTCAAATATCTTGGAATCAACTTGACTAAAAATGTGAAGGACCTATACAAAGAAAACTATAAAACTCTGCTCCAAGAAATAAGAGAGGACATGCGAAATGGAAACACATACCCTGCTCATGGATTGGCAGGATTAACATCATCAAAATGGCAATACTCCCCAAAGCATTATACAGATTTAATGCGATCCCTCTAAAGATACCCATGACTTTCTTCAAAGAAGTGGATCAGGCACTTTTGAAATTTGTTTGGAACCATAAACACCCTAGAATAGCTAAAGCAATCATTCGGAAAAAAGAATATGGAAGGAATTACTTTCCCCAACTTTAAACTGTACTACAAAGCAATAGTTATCAAAACAGCATGGTTTTGTAATAAAGACAGGCCCTCAGATCAGTGGAATAGGCTTGAATACTCAGAGAATGTTCCCCAGACATACAATCACATAATTTTTGATAAAGGAGCAAGAAATCCTAAATGGAGCAAAGAAGGCCTTTTCAACAAGTGGTGTTGGCACAACTGGCTAGCCACTTGCAAAAAATTGAACTTAGACCCCCAGCTAACATCATGTACGAAGGTTAAATCTAAATAGATTAAAGACCTCGATATCAGACCCAAGACCATAAGATATATAGAACAACACATAGGCAACACACTCCAGGACATTGAGACTACAGGCATATTCAAGGAGGAAACTGCACTCTCCAAGCAAGTGAAAGCAGAGATTAACAGATGGGAATATATTAAGCTGAGAAGCTTCTGCACCTCAAAGGAAATAGCGCCCAGGATACAAGAGCCATCCACTGAGTAGGAGAAACTATTCACCCAATACCCATCAGATAAGGGGTTAATATCCAAAATATACAAGGCACTGACAGAAATTTACAAGAAAAAAACATCTAATCCCATCAAAAAATGGGGAGAAGAAATGGACAGACACTTTGACAAAGAAGAAATACAAAATGGCCAAGAGGCACATGAAAAAAAATGCTCTACATCACTAATCATCAAGGAGATGCAAATCAAAACAACTATGAGGTACCACCTCATACCCCAGAGAATGGCACACATCACAAAGAATGAGAATAAACAGTGTTGGCGGGGATATGGAGAGAAAGGAACTCTTATCCACTGCTGGTGGGAATGCCGTCTAGTTCAACCTTTATGAAAAGCGATATGGAGATTCCTCCAAAAACTGAAAATCTAGCTCCCATACGATCCAGCTATACCACTCCTAGGAATATACTCTAGGAACATAAAAATACAATACAAAAACCCCTTCCTTACACCTATATTCATTGTAGCACTATTTACCATAGCAAGAGTATGGAAACAACCAAGATGCCCTTCAACAGATGAATGCCTAAAAAAACTGTGGTACATATACACAATGGAATATTATGCAGCTGTCAGGAGAGATGAAGTCATGAAATTTTCCTATACATGGATATACATGGAATCTATTATGCTGAGTGAAATAAGTCAGAAAGAGAGAGAGAGAGAGAAAGAGAGAGAGAGAGAAAGATGCACAATGGTCTCACTCATCTATGGGTCTTAAGAAAAATGAAAGACATTCTTGCAGTAATAATTTTCAGACACAAAAGAGAAAAGAGCTGGAAGTTCCAGCTCACCTCAGGAAGCTCACCACAAAGAGTGATGAGTTTAGTTAGAGAAATAACTATATTTTGAACTGTTCTAATAATGAGAATGTATGAGGGAAATGTAAAGCCTGTCGAGAGTACAGGCGGGGGTCGGGTGAGGAGGAGGGAGATTTGGGACATTGGTGATAGGAACATTGCACTGGTGATGGGTGATCTCAACCCTTTCCGCTGATAATCACAACAGAATTTTTACCTATATAAAAGGCCCCATGTGGGGCAGGTTGAGAGACACCCTACATAAAACAACTTGGTGAGCCAGAGCAATGGTGCAATTGGTAAGGCATCTGCCTTGCCTGCGCTAGCCTAGGATAGACCGTGGTTCTATCCCCTGGTGTCCCTTATGGTCCCCCAAGTCAGGAGTGATTTCTAAGTGCATAGCCAGGAGTAACCCCTGAGTGTCACCGGGTTTGGCCAAAACCCAAAATATAAATAAATAGATAAATAAATAAATAAATAAATAAATAAATAAATAAATAAATAAATAAATGAATGAATGAATATAAATAAAATAGCTTGGAACAAAAGAGGTATACACGTGTTCTGTAGGTCCATGAATATAGTCCCCACATGCATATGTTGCCTACATTGCCCTTGAGATATGTACTTTCCTACTTTCAAGCAAGGTTGTATACCGGGAGTATCTTCACCTTAGGAGATGCCCAAGTTGTCTCTTGAATGTGTTAATCTCTCCCTTTCTTACCCTCTCTCCCCTTTTTTGGAATTTCCAAATTAAACCTATTTTTACTTCAAAGAATATAAAGAATGGTTGTACTGTAGTTACATGGGAGGAAAGAAAAAAAGGATTTAGGTGCCACTCCATTAAATGGGTATTGCCCAGCCTCAGATGATAGTATTCAGAAACAAGAGAGAAGCAGAGGGTTAAGAAAGACATTAGGACATGTAGCCACAGAGTGCATGCCTTCCAATCTGCATATAGCACTTTGATACTGGATGTCGATGAGCTAAGAGTCGTGAGTGTAGGGAGGATGTGACATGTTGAGAATGACTGAGGGACACCCACATTGACATCTAGAGGAATTCAAGGTTGTGTTTCCAGTAAACCTGGAGTTTAGAAAATTCTATTTTAGTGCCTAAACTGAAAGAATGAAATTAGTTAAAGTCAGCTAAAAAGGGAAAAATGTCTTGCTGAATGCTGAGACATAGGGTCTAGGTTCCCAAAAGCTTCTTGACAACCTTTTTACAAATACCTATATTTTTCTTATAATAACCTAGATCCTGTGGTGAATTTAATCCAGAATTATTTTGTATGTGTTCTTTAAAGGAATTTTAAGGGAATTAACATTTGATGGGGATATTGTCAAGTTCTACACAGGACCCCAAACTCATCTACAGAAGCTCAGTCTGGGGCTTCGATTCCTAATAGGAATTGTCACTATTTTTTGTAATCAAGAATGTATAAGACTGTGTGGTTTTTAACTGTAATGTCGCCTTCATCTAATACTCATCTGTTCATTGTAAGACATAATCATAATATTAACATTAATATAAAGAGTTAAGTTCCAAAGACAGGACTTCAGTTTTCATCTATGCAATTATCTGAGACCTCCAACTCAGCAAATTCAAGTCTGAGCACCAAGCTCCCAAAAGAAGGGATTTTATTTAAAGGTGAACAAATCTAACAAGAAGTTAAGATATTGTTTGCTGTGAAGTGGAAATCAGAGCTAGAAATAATGGATTGCTTCTAAGGGCCAAATCCCTATTATATTGGTGGAGGGAAATAGCTTGAGAATTGAGGTTCTCAAACCATCTAACAAGAATCTACATTTGGGAAGGGAGAATGCTCCAGTTCAAGAGAGTCCAGATGAAGGCTAGAGACATCTTTAAAGATAGACAGGGACTGGGCAAAACATCAACAGGGGTCATCTCTAATGCGCTTCTTAATCTGCAATTTTGAAACCTGTTACCAAAATAGATTTTATTGTGGAATTGTTTTAAAATACAAAAAAGATAAAGTCTGGAGATACTCAAAATGGGAAATCCCTCTAAGACAATATGCCCAAAATCTGTGTCCCCAGAAAGCTACAATAGTGACTATATTTGGTTCCTGAAGGACAGAAATTCAATGGCATAAAATTGTCAAAAACAAACAAACAAAAAAAAAAACTCATGATAGATGTGAGAAACTAAAAAGCCACTTAGTCCATCTAAAGAGAAGAACCATGAATGCCACCACCATCTCCATCCAGATTCTAAAGAAAGAGTGAGGTCATCAGAGTCAAGGTCATAGCTACAATGATGCCCTGGGGGCCTGCCTGTGGATCCCAATGCATGGAGAAGACCAACTTCTGGAGACACCATCTAATTTGAAGAGAGGCTCCCTCTTTCTGCTTTTTTGTTGCTCCCACTAGTACATCCTGGCATAAAAGCAGCTGGAGTCACTTACCCCCATCAGCAGCCGAATTTAGGGAAGTGGGGAAATTTGCATAAGGCTAAAGGGAAATTGACATGAGTCTCCAAGTGCAAATCTGTCTATGCACTTGAGCAACTTGAACAGTCTGTTTTAGTTGACCGAGGTATTTAGCAAAGTGAAGTTAATACCCCCACCCTTTGCTTTGCTGAGGAAGGGGCTCACCCAACCTTTGTTCTACAGTCCAGTTGAGCAGCTGTAAAAGGTGAACACCTATCAACATATTTCATCCCTTTCCTGAACGACCCTCTTTTAGAGTATCTTAGGTCTGTCTCCTCTCCCAGGACTGCGTGGCAGAAATGCTTCCCAGACCCAAAGCAGGACCAGGAGAGGCTGTGCTGATCACACAGCTTCTCCGGCCCTGGAGTTATTTTTGTATCTCATTTCCTTGCATTATGGCAATTTACATACTTCAGCAGAGCACATCAGTGTCCAAAACACAAACCAAGGAACAATAACACATCACCGGGAGCTTCGCAGAAACCCCAACCCAGGGGAGGTTTCGGAAATCAGTTGCTAAAAACAAGTGGTTCCCTCAGCCGAGTGGGAGAATTCTCAGCAACACTTGACAATAAGTGGACGTGATGAGGACCACACAGCGCTGTAATTCTTGCCGGATTGCACATTGAAAGCTGCATTCAGCGCGAGGAGCCCATCAGTGGAGGCATTGTTGCGATGAATACTGAAGGGATTGCAGAGTGAATGACTGCTTCATTGCCAAGTGCTTCCGATTCCCTGCTCCTGCCATCTGTATCCTCCACCGGAAGACACACAGAAGCAAAGGTCCAAATGGAGCACTGGATCCAGGCTGGTGGGAAAGATGGTTCAGCAGAGGGAGAGCCCCAAGGAAGGAGATTAGAAGGGACATGAAGTCAAAGATTTGCAAGAAAATTCTATGGTGCCAGCATAGTCAAGTTCTAGACTAAAAGATACTTCAGCACACAACCAGTTCTCAGAAAGACAGTCCAAACCTGCACTCATTCATAGGCACATGCACTGACACACATACATAATGATTTGTCATTCAATAATAGTATACCAGTGACTAAGAACAAAGCACATACTTTGTTGTCATAACCAAACGTACATGGGCATGTGCACATTTTACATACAGATCATATCAAACACCCACGTATACAACAAGCGTAGCCAAATATGCCATAACTATGCCTAACAAACTTAGAAATCTTTGTTTCTTGCAAGAGTTCCACTGGTTCACAAATACACACCCAACATATTTCTATTTAAGTACAAACCAATGAATGATAAAATGAAGAACCAATCACCTAGTTGTGCTTTAGTGATAAAACATGGCTCTATTCACCAATTCTTAGCCCAAGCAAGATGTTTGGCAACTTCAACTAGCTGTAGTTCTTACCTCTCAATTCAAGATTCCAAAGACACGTAACCCAGGAAACAGAGACTCCAACTTACCCCAAACATAGTTTTTCTTTATTTGATTTATTTACTTGACACTTTCATATTTAGTACTTTTGACTGTTAATATCCCTGCTCTATGTTTCAAATACAATAATGGCATGGCACTAGGGGCTGGAAATATTGCCAATGGTCTATCTTCTTCTGTAGTGTATATATATATATATATATATATATATACATACATACATACATATATATATGTAGTTATATATAACACAGCAGAACAAAAGGAAGTTCGCACCTTACTATGACCCCAGCAGATCTCTCTCAGATTCTCTCTTTAAATTCTAATGACATCAGCAAAATCAAAATTAATAAGAACAAATGTTTACTGAACACTTCCTGCATGGAAATACTGTTCATGATTTATCTCCCATTGAGAAAGTTCTGTCATTGTGCCCATCATGCAGATGGTAAGGTGAAAGCCCACAACACTGGATGATTTGTCTAATAACACCTGGCTAATTGGTCATAGAGTATTGAGTATCTAGTATTGAGATCCAGACAAACTCATTTATTATTCTTTTTTTTTAATTTTTAAAACAAAATACATGCACATTTACTTTGTTCCTTGAGCCCCCAGATTGTAGTACATTACAACATTTCTTAGCAGTACACAAAGCAATCCAAAGCACAAAATTTATGCAACTCCTTTAACCTTAAAGGCTATAGAATTGTTGACACAGTTGATCATAATACATTATTTCATTAAGGATGAGTCAAAGGAGCACAGCAAAGATGGTGTTAATATGGAAATTGTTTGCATAGGCCCAGCAAAATATAGGGGACATGGAAAGGAAAAGTCTTTTAAAAGGCCTAAAAACAAGGAAACCTTACCCCTGAAGTTTTCTGGCATAAGACCAACTCTAGGCTCCAGGCAAATTAGGTTGTCAAACCCAAGTCATTGACAGACAACTCATTTTTATTTTAGCATGTGAAATGTGAAAAGAAGAAATACACAAGAAGTGCTCTTATACCCTATTTTTTCTTTTTTACTAATTTCATCAGTTCAGTAAACTCTGCCCTCTCCTTTGTTTGCAATTATTTTTATTTTATTATTTTATTTAAATACTGTGTGTTCATGATACAATTGTTTCTGGAATTCAATATTCCAATATTCTTTCCACTATTGTCATCAGTTTCCTATCCACTCCCAAGCCTGGACCCTTGACGCATTCTGTAAAATCTCTACACATGCTTTATTTCCAACCCTGGGTGAACAGGTCTGAAGCAGAGTAAGTGCTAAGAATTAATCAACAAAGCCAGTCAAGAGAAAATTATGGAATTGATTAGCTTCTTGCCTCATGGACCCTACTTACCAACCTGGCGGGGGAGGGTCAAGTGAGTGTCAAGCTACTCTAGTCTAGGTGAACTTTTACTTATCAAAGGGATAGGTAAAAAGGAAAGAGGAAGTTGAGGAACACCACTGTTTTGGATAAAAGCAGGGTGTGACCTAATAACAAACTTTTTTTATATTTCTTAAAATAAGTAAATGGTAATTTTTAAAAGATTTCTCCATTAGCCCCTAGATCCACTCGAGATCAACAAATCAAGGAATCTTCAGGTTATACGGCAGGAGCTTTCTATAGACTCCACCAGGACTTCTGCTAATGTTCACCCTCTTTCCTGGTTTAGAATTTATTGAATACTTATTCTTATCACTCATCTTCAACAGAAAGACTCAAGTATCTGGCACCTGATACTACATGACTTACTGAGAATTGTGGTCTTAATAGTATGTATTCACATGGTCTGTCATGGATAGGAGCTTTACGATTGGTAGACTTCTTACTTGGAGATTCAATAATCCAGGGAGAGGCCTTTCAAGAGAGAGAATCAAGTGAGAGATGGAAGCCTCAAAAGTCACATGGCATCATTATCATAGGGTACTCTTCAATAGAAGTCAATTCCTTTATTAGGAGCAAATTTACTATTCATATTAAAAAAGAAAGAAAGACAAAGTCTCTACCTTCTGACTGGACTCAGGTCCATCAGCCACAATGCTCTGAGACAACTGTCCTGGGAAAGAGCAGCTCCCTCCTTTCCCTTTTCTTGCTCAGTCTGCAGAGAGAAATCAACCCTTCTACCCCAATTCCACCCCTGCTTCCAGAAATTTATTTTTTATTTTGTTTAGAGGCTGTACCCAGTGCTGATCAGGGTTTCCACCTGGCTTTGTGTGCCAAGATTATTCCAGGCAGACTTGGGACCATATGAGGTCCTGGGATCATATCTGGGCCAGTCCCATACAAAGCAAGTGCCTTACTTTCTGTCCTATCTTGTCTTTCTTAACATGAATTCTTAACAACGTGGCTATACACCTGACATGTCATATCTATGTGTGAGGAGTTCTACCTCAAAGTCAATGGAACCCACAACATGATGCAGTCTGAGTAAATGTCTGGCCTAGAGAGCATCAACCCAATTTCCACATGTCATATTAAAACCCTTTTAGGACTGTCTGTGGCCCTACTCTCTTCTTCACTACCAGGTCACTTTGGGAAGTAGCAGGGACTTTTTTTAGCCAAGTTAATTAGTAATACACATTGTACTGAAATTACCATGGATTCAGGCTAACTTTGTAAATAATGGTGAAGACATTTTCCCTGACATGGCATCAAAGAGTGATTTGATTTGGGCAGCACTTGTTGCAATTCCCTCCTAACCACTTCTAACAGTGACTTAAAGTTGACATGCTCTTTAAGCTTTTCAATAAAATTCAGCGTCTCTCTCTACCTTTTGTAAAATAAGAAGCATGGAGCCAATTCTGCAGGTCATATAAAAGATGGAATGAGTCAAAAATATAGGCAAGAAATGAGTTAAAAAGAGGAGAGATGATAGGCCTGGAGAAATAGTACAGTAGGTAAGGCATTTGCCTTACATGTGGCTAATGTAGGTTTCATCCCTTTCACCACATATGGTTAGACGAGATCACTCAGTGCAGACACAGACATAAGCTCTGAATACCTCCAAATGTGGTCCCAACATTACTCTCCACAAAACAAGATGAAAGAAGGCAGGCAATTGCAAGTTAACAGATGAGACTCTATCATCTGCACCTCATTTCTGCCCTCAGCTGTCTGACTCAAGTTTGAGTGCCCAGGACTAAGATCTTTGTTCTATAGTCACAAGATCCCGAGATGGGAATGGCACTGTTCTACAGATGGGGCTTGTGTCAGTTTAACCTAGTTGGCAAAAAATCCAGCTAAGTATTGTTTTGATATTGACTACATTGCATTTAAAATAAGTACCAATGATACTCAAGGAATCATGTGATGCCAGAGATAAAACCCAGACTCATGTAGGCAAGGCATGTAGCCAATACTTTGAACCATCTCTCTAGCCTTTTGGAAAAGTAGTTTTGTTTAGTTCTTGTCTTGTATTCTTGTGATTCCAGGTGTCAAACCCAAGTCTCATATATGCAAGTCAAATGTTCCATCTCTAAACTATAACCCCAACTTTAAGGTGAATATTTTAAATGAGGGAACTTATTCCAGAAAAGCAGTCACATAGGTGGTAAAAGGACACAGTCAAAAGTGAGGCAGCTCTGAGTTTCACAACAGCAGAAAGCTACCACAGCTCAGCAAATCAACAGGAACAAAGAAACCGAGAAAAGAGGACAGTAAGTCCAGGTAACACTGAAGCCATTAAGGAAGCAGCTTTCACCAGAACAGAGAGCTAGGGATACCACCTAGCCTCTTCCCAACTCCAATATTTTACCTTCCCCAGTTCTTCCAAGCTTTACTAAATTAAGTCAGAAAACCATCTGGAAATTCCTTGGACTCTGGAAAAGACCACCTGTAAAGTGCACGCCCCTACTATCAAAAATAGAACAGAGGATCTGGGGAAGGCAGTTCAAAAGTCTAAGTGTATGTTTGCATAGAGATACCCCCAAGTTCAATTCCAGGCACCACAACATACCACAGGGTTCCCTCAGTAACACAGGACTGCATCCACCTAAGCATCATCACCAGGTTTGCCTCTCCGCAAAAAAAAATTAAACTTGAGCTTTATGTATAATTTATAATTTACTTATAAACTTATAAACTGGTGTGGGTAGGGCTTTTGCCTTGTATATGGCCCACCCAACTTTAACCATGGCACTCCACATAGACCCCTAGCCTGGAAGAAGTGATCCTTGAGCACCACTAGGTGTGGCCCAAAACTCACAATAAAGAAATACATAAATAAATAATAGAATAGAGATCAGACAAGACATAAAGCAAAATTTAAAGGTCAGGACAGTCCTTGACCTTAAGTCATAATCTTAAAGGCACAAAATGTATATATGAGGAATGATCATCCTATTTCTTTCTACTTACTTAAACTAAAATTGGTTTTTATAACCACATTTTATTAAACCATTTAACTCACAATTGCTGATAGAGCAGGAGCTACTGTTAACTTCCTAGGAGCTGTTGAACTTGAGGGTCAGAGAACTTGAGTTCCTGCTTCCAGGTCACAGAGTTTATGGGGGTTCAGGCAAAACAGCTCCAAGACACATACACAGAGCCAGCACCCAGTTTTGTATATGAGAGTCAATCAAAGCAACTTGAATTCCAGAGCACTGATTTCCTACTCTGCTGTTTCCTTGCTCACAGAATAGGGATAATAATTATTTCACCTACAGGGCTATTCTAAGACTGAATGAGACCAGCTGCATTTAGTAAACGCTCAGCAACGTGTTGTTATTTTCATCACTGCTCTTCCTGGAGTAGACTTTGAAGATCCCACATCTTGTCCAAGGGAAAGAGTGAATTCAGATTGCTGGAATCCTGAGAGAAAGGTATAAAAAGTCAAAAGCAGTCACTTGGACTTCTGTGATACACTTTCAGGCTCCCTACCCTATCCCTCTTGACTATTTTTAAAACATAAAAGGGTCACGTGTATCTCCTTTGTATATCCCTTAACATCTATTACTCTTTTCGAATGTCCTCATATAGTGACAATTTTGCCTACTGGATTTGTTATTTGATTGTTTGATTTCACCCTTTGAGATCTGTTTTATAAGCAATACTGGTAGAAGAGTATCTCTGTATAGATTTCATGTATGTACCAAGTTACAGGGAATGTTGGACTTTATTTGTCGGCCCCCAGATGCACCAACAATTTCTTGTGGCATTGCTTCTCTTTTGCATAGGCATATTAAAATGGGAAAATAATACATATGCAAACAAGTTCTTATCTAATAGAGATGGGAACACAAATTTGGTAATGTAATTAGGCCTTTTACCCTGAACATTGGCATAATGATTTGGCTCAGGCCTCAGAAGAATGGGCATCGCGCTTTTCTCTGCTGAGCCTGCCTACACTCCAAGGACTATAACCTCTTCAGGATCCACACCCGGTAAGATGTCCCCACCCGGTAAGATGTCCCCACCCAATGCACATGGGGCCAATTCCTGCCATGATTGGGTACCCAGAGACTTATAAACCACGAGGCCTTGCTCTCTCACTTTCTCTGCTGAGCCTGCCTACACTTCAAGGACTATAACCTCTTCAGGACCCACACCTGAAACGCGGCTGCTCCGCTTCGTGGCCATGCTTATCTTCTAACCCCTGAATTCCATTTCTGCACATTTTAAGAAGCAATCTACAGCCTTGCCAATGGAGTAATTTTGCAGTACACCCCCATATTTACAGAAATCAAGATGGCTCCTCTAATAATCTAAAAAGTAGGAAACAGATAGGTATCCTCGCAAATAAGAAGTTTAGAGTAGAATTATGGAAAATGTTCAGGGAGCTCAAAAAAAAAAGCACTGATAAACTTGACTGGAGCAAAATTAAGCATCAAGAAGATTTGTCAACTGAAATTAGAAATTTCCACACTGAACTAACAGATCAGAAAAACTGAGCTTATTCCTAGCCTGAGGAGTGCTGGGAGGCTTGGCAGGCCCCCAGTCGTCCTTGTCTTTTTTCCTGACTCCAGGCCTTCCCTGGGTGCCAGCTCAGATGACCAGAAGTGGGTTCAGGTGGACTCAGTGGTCCTCAGGTTCCCCCCTCCCTCTGTACTCCAGGGGGGAGGTGCATGGGGAGGAGGGCGGGCAGACATCTGGCTTCCAGATTCCTCTTTGATTCTGGAGACCAGCTATTGCCAGGTATGGGGTTTGGGGAGGCCCCATACCAGAGCCTTTCTCCCTAGCCTGGGGAGTGCTGGGAGGCTTGGCAAGCCCCCAGCCGTCCTTGTCTTTTTCTCTGACTCCAGGCCTACCCTGGGTGCCAGCTCAGATGACCAGAAGTGGGTTCAGGTGAACTCTTAATGGTCCTCAGGTCCCCCCTCCCTCTGTACTCCAGGGGGGAGGTACATGGGGAGGAGGACGGGCAGACATCTGGCTTCCGGTTTCCTCTTTGATTCTGGAGACCAGCTCTTGCCAGATATGGGGTTTGGGGAGGCCCCATACCAGAGCCTTTCTCCCTAGCCTGGGGAGTGCTGGGAGGCTTGGCAGGCCCCCAGCCGTCCTTATCTTTTTCCTCTGACTCCAGGCCTTCTCTGGGTGCCAGCTCAGATGGCCAGAAGTGGGTTCAGGTGGACTCTTAGTGGTCCTCAGGTTTCCCCCTCCCTCTGTACTCCAATGGAGAGGTGCATGGGGAGGAGGGTGGGCAGACATTTGGCTTCCGATTTCCTCCTTGATTCTGGAGACCAGCTCTTGCCAGGTATAGGGTTTTTCTCCCCTGGACTTAAGTCTTTCCCTAGGCACTGGTCTAGGTGAACTCTATAGGGGTCAACAGTCTTTCCCCCTATCTTTCCCTACACTAATGGGAATGCGCTCTGGGAGGAGGGCAGGCTGTTCTAGCACTGGTTTATGTTGGGATAGTCAGTGGAAATTTTTTCTCTTTGTTTTTATATTGATAGTATTGTGTGCATATATTCTATATATCCATAATATCCATCTTGTATTGGGACCTTGATCCTGCCCTACAAAGCTCATTTCTAATATTTTACTGCCTCAGTCCCAACCCTTACTTCCCCACATCCTCCCATGTAGGTATAGCTAATGACATGAAGCTCACCACATAGAGTGATAAGTGCAGTTAGAGAAATAACTACACTGAAAACTATCATAACAATGTGAATGAATGAGGGGAAAAGAAAGCCTGTCTCAAGTACAGGTGTGGCTGGGGTGGAGAGTAGGTAGATCTGGGAAATTGGTGGTAGGAATCCTGCACTAGTTAAGGGGGGTGTTCTTTACATGACTGTAATCATACAACTACAATTATATTTGTAATCACGGTGTTTAAATAAAGATAATTAAAAAAAAAAAGAATGGGCATCACCCACACACACCTGAACAATGGATACCATCTATGGAAACAACCACAATTGTCTTCTATAGCATTACCAGGATCCAAGCCTCTACTAGGTAAGACCTACCACTGCTTTGGCATTGACTTACTCCAAAGAGTGCTCCCAACACCCAGACGACTCAGCAACAGTCTGCATGCAGGGCAGATCGCTCTGCATTTAATGGTATGCTGAAACTAGAGGATGCTCCACATCAGCCTGACATCGATGAAAGAAATGCACAGAATCCAGAGTCTTTAAATATAAGAATCTGATACCAACAACAGCTAAAGTGTGAAAAAGTTTCACCGGGACCTTGAGAATGACTCGAGTTGGACGGATTGGTATGCCTGGAACCCAGAGTCGGTTTTATGCCAATAAACTTCTGTGGTGAGGCCTTTTTGTAATCAGGTCAAGGATTTTTTTCCATTTCCCCCATTTTTCTGGACCTATGCAAACAATGGCGATTGCCACTATCACACCCTTACTATATTTTTTTACTCTTATCCTTTAAGGAAAAAAATACAACTTACTGAACTTAAAAACAAATAACTCTAGTAGAATGCCTGTCTCGAATACAGGCAGGGGATGGGAAGAGGAGGGGGTAATGTTACACTGGTGAAGGAGGGGAGGGTGTTCTGGTTATGACTGTAACCCAACTATGATCATGTTACTTAAATAAAAAATTTATTTTAAATAAAAAAACAGGGCCGGGCGGTGGCGCTAGAGGTAAGGTGCCTGCCTTTCCTGCCCTAGCCTTGGACAGACCGTTTGATCCCCTGGCTTCCCATATGGTCCCCCAAGCCAGGAGCGACTTCCAAGTGCATAGCCAGGAGTAACCCCTGAGAGTCACCGGGTGTGGCCCAAAAACCAAAAAAAAAAAAAAAAAAAAGACAAAAGAGTGACCTTTAGCCAATGAGGTACAGGAACCCATGGCACATGTCCCAGTGTTGTCATGATCTTTTAGAAGGCAATATTCCAAGGCAAAATACGTTCACACACACACACACACACACACACACACACACACACCACAAGCATACCAATTGTCTACAGCAACACCATCAATAGCACATTTTTAAGATATTTTTATTTAAACACCATGATTACAAACATGTTTCAGTCATAAAAAGAACACCCCCCTTCACCAGTGCAACATTCCCAACACTAATGTCCCCATCTCCCTTTTCCCCTACCCCCTGCTCATATTCAATAAATGCTTCTAATTCTCTCACTCATTACCATTGTCATGATAGTTATTAGTGTTAGTTATTTCTCTAGCATATTAATGATACCTCTGCTCTCTTTCTCATCTCCTTTTCTCCTTTCTCCGTCATTGTGTTTCCAGAGATCACTTTCTTCTAAAATAATGGCATCCAAATCTATAATCCAAAATGTGCTTTGGAAAGAACATACACCAAAAATGTTGGTCTCTGCCCTTACTTGCCCCCACCCTTTTCTCCCTGGAATAAGCAGAAGTGAGAAAGAGGAAAATCATCCTTAGTTCCTCCAAGTTTTTTTGGAGAGGAATGTCACCTTGTGACAAATACACAGTCAATCCAACACACTGTTGGTTGGCCTCCACCCAGCCCACCACTCAAAAATGTTCTTGAGGGGCCTGAATCTAGGGACTGATAATGTACTAGAACTAACCCTCACTATGGTCTTCCTCCAGCAAAAGAGAAATCTTGTATTTACACACAGAGCCCAGTGGGTCCCCTGCAGAGTTGGGCTTCCCTCCCTGAAAATTATTTTTTGCTAATCAATATGTTTAATAAATAATATTCCAGTTGATTTCATTACTGAAAATACACAAATCAATAGAAGGTTATTACATGATAACTTCCCATTGATATTGTAATCCTCTTGATTTAATAAATGTTGCTTTTCTGAGATTTGTTGTTTGCATTAGAAATTGAAGAAAAGAGAACAAAAAGTAGTGATTCCATTGCAACACTAAGGCTGCAGCTTAATAAGAGAGTGTGCTCAAAGTAAGTAGGTATCTTCAGCTCCACCTGCAGTGGCCAGAGTCCAGAGGTCAGCACAGTCTAGGTCTCTGTAACGCCCCATTTTGGATTCCAGAGCAGACTGAATGAAAAATGTTAGTTGAAAAGCTTTACAAATAACCCCTCAGCAGAAGTTTGACTTCTTGCCTTTGCAAATCCTGGCCAGGAACTTCCTGAAGATTGAAAATCCCAATCAGGAAGAAAATGAATGGTGCCAGATGATAACCCTGGAGCTTTAAATTTGCTCTTCAGTCCAGGAGATCAATGCCATAAGAGATCTAGGCAATTGTCTAAATTGTCTAGTACAAGGAGTCCCAATTACCAGACCATGAGTTAAGTAATGGAACTAGCTAAGAAATTTGTTAAAATGCAGATTCCTAGAGGACCATTTCTAGGGCTGATGGTTCAGGAGGGCTGCCCAGAGTCTGGGAAAGAGTGATTTTGAATTTTTAATTGAGGCATAGGACAGTACAAAAGAGGAAAATTTGAAAGACGATGTAATCATGGTCCTTATCTAATTCTGAAATTAAAATATGGGGAAGAACTTTATTTAACTCTTTAATTCACTAGGGAAACAGTAAGATGCTTAGTTGGATTCAAAGGAGAGAGAGCTCAAAGTAAGAAATTCTTATCTTCAGGTGATTCAGTTTGTGCAGAAATAAATTAGCAATAGATATACAAGTGGTTTTGGAAGTATCAGAGGATTAATTGCCCCCTCACCTCCCAGGTTGAATTTGTAAGTACAGAGGCAGGTCTCCTTTATAATACTCTTAGTTACCTATAACTTGCAGAAGTATAAAATAGCTCAAAAACAACAAAAAAATTAACTAAGCCCTCAAGGGTCCTAAAAACCTAGAAGGATATCCCTATGTAATTCTAATGTGAAGTACTTAAAGTTAGGTTAAATTTCACAGGTGAAAGGCACAGTTCCCTAGGAGGTTCCCTCACTCAATCATAAATCTTTTGAAGGTCCCCAGGCCATCCACACTTCTGACCAACTGAATTTCAGTTAAATTCAGAGACTTAATAATTCACTGGAAAGACTAACAGAACTCATTAGGGGTTATACTTGTTATTATAGCCACCTTTGTAGCTCAGAAAGCTATAACAAAACACCATAAACTGTGACTTCAACAATACTCTCACAGTTCTAAAAGACAGAAAGTCCAGGAGCCTGGTATAGGTTATTTGGTGTTAGGTGAGGGGTCTCTTATAGAGAGCTGGTTTCTCACTTATGAGAAAAGAAGTTTTTCTCATAAGTCTTCTTAGAGAGAAACTGATCAACATCATGAAGGTTCTGCCATAAGGACCTGATTTCTTCTCCAAACTCTTATCTCCAAATACCATCACATTGAAGATTAGAACAGCGGTATATGAGTAGGGAGAGAAGTTCACAAATATTCAATCCATAGCAACAATTTTATTATAAAAGACATAACTCAGTTACCAAGAGAGAGGGAAAAAGTCAGAGATACATGCATCTGACTAGAGTTCTATCCCAAGCATCACAGGCCTCCCAAGTATCACTGCATATGGTACCACATGACCTGAGCAGCATTACATCATTGGATCATAACATGAATCATGGACTCAATTAGCTAAGTATCACTGGGAGTAACTTTTGGGCCCCCAGAACTCTCCTTGAAAGCCCCTCAAAAACAGAATAAATCAAAAACAGCTAAAGAAGAGATCTCACCATGAGATAAGGTCTAATAGAACTCCAAAATCAAGACTTCTATGTCCTTTAGATGTGCCACCTTCCCCATACATCAACACATTTTATGAATCAGGAAAGCATGCCTATGCTTCGGTGAGTGTGTAATCATGGAATAGAACCTTGGCCCTGTAATTAAGCTCAATGGTCAACTTTCCTCCTTTTCCTGGAGATCAGACTGATATCAAGTAGCTGAAAGTCCCAATATTTTTATCACCTAGTTTTCCTCTCCTGTAGCTAATTCCTATCCTACAATTCTCCCTCACCAGGAGTTACCTCATTCACATAAACTCAGACAGGGATAAGGAAAGCAAGAACATGTCCTGGATTATGGAACTGAAAATGCCAAGTAAGGGGGGAGGAGAGCAAGGGAAACATGAGGCAGACAGGATGTGGCATAGGGACAGTGGTGGTGGGTCTTGAGCACTTTGGTTGTGAAGAGATAAAAAAAAATTGTACACATCAAAATAATAATAATTAACACTGTTAAAGACATGTGACCCAAACTATAACACATTTTTAATAAAAGTTTCAGATAATTGGACTAGAATTTGGAAGGGTCCTTGAGAGAGATGTTGACACTGGTAGCAGGGCAAGCACACATGGTAGCAGGTGTGGAGTGGAGCATTTTGCCTGAAACTATTAGTAACTGTACCATAAATTACAGTGCCTAAATTAAAAATGGAATTTAAAAGAATCAAGCAAAAAGGCAGAGAAAAAAAGCATGGAATGCCTCAGTGCATCACTATCAAGAATATAAGGAGTTAGTGCCCAACAAAGCACAGTGAAAATATCTGGAACATGCACAAAGGGCAAGAGTGTAAAGTCTATAGCAGAAGAACTGTAGTTAATCCCCAACACCATCCCCTATGGCTGCCTCCCAAAGAACAAGGGAAAAGAAAGCTGGTTCCAGGAACACTGTTGGCATCCTCCACAGCTTGATTGCTCCATGGGTTCCCTGCAGGTTTTCCATTGGTGCCTGCTACTGGGTAAGCAACCACAATATCTGGCCATTAGTTCGTCCAAATTGCAGACTTCTTAGAGTCTGAGTTCAAATTCAAATATGTTCTTGGGTATCCCTTAGGAGGCCTATAGGATCTCTCTGAAGACACAGAGCTAGGATACTCTCCTGGGTATACTACTCTGAATTCTTCCCAGTTCTAAAACCTTTCAGAAACAAGTCCTTCTTTGCCTTGAGCTCCTCTGTAAATTTCTGATGATTCTACCACACACTGGATTTTCTATGCCATCTCTTTTTGAAATTTCTTTATTTGGAATTTTTATATGCAATCTTATTCATTTCTTCCAAAGATTCATAGCTTAAACTTTCTAGCCAAGGAGAGAAACTGGAAAAAGAATGAATTGAGAGCATTACCCTAAAAATTGGTTAATTGCCCAATAAATAATTATTCATGAGAAGAGTTATTTCATGAGAAGAGTTACCACATGTTCTTTGTCAGGTTGAAGTTCACACTGCCCACTTCACAGAGTAGGCCAATGAAGTCCCTACCTAACCTGTTAGAAATCAGACTCCAGTTACAAGTCAGTACTGCGATCCATCCAACCCTGTTTCACTCTAAACCTCATCAGCATTTTTAGTGCAATGTGGTATGATCAAGATTCATAATTTTGGAAAGTCTTTATGTTTGACAAAAAATGACATCTCATTCATCTCACATACCCAAAGTTGGGGATAAGGTCCTTCTAGTGGGTTTTATGCCCTCAAATTCTCCATCTTTGCTATTATGATCACCAGATCTCAGAAAGAGGGATATGTTTCTGACAAGTGGCCTTTTTTTCATTCACCACAGCTATGAAACTAAGTGTGCAATTTAGGACAGCCTGAGTGTGCTATTTGGAATTAGGGAAAATTTGACAGATACCCGTATGGAAGGGAAGACAACTGGAAATAAGGGGAGCATGTCCATGGGCTATAAATAGAGTAAAATTTGTTATCCAAACTAGGACTTGTGCATCAAAAGGGAAGTAATTAATAATTGCATTAGAACAATCTGCATAAACTGGACCTGATCCAGGCTATCCTAACAGATGGGCACCCTAGTCGCACCAAGCCAACGAGGAACAAGAATAGAGCTTTCATGTGGCATTTTGAAAATCAGCAGATCATCCAACTGAGGGACTTTACCCCCCAACTATTAGCATTATTATTGCCCATTAAATATGTCATAGTCAAAGATTTGCTTCATCCTTCAGTGTGATTGCCATTGATTTTTGAAGCCCATATCTTCTTCCCCAGGGAAACACATCTTCAGCAGACTGATAGAAGGAAATGAAAAAAAAGGATTCAATTTATAGGCATTCATTTCACAACCCTCGCTCTGGGGATACAGTTGGTCTGAAAGCAGCACTTTTCAGAGGATAGTCCAGGAATCCCCTGCAACTGAATTGTGAAGGAGCTGTAAGTAAGCTGGTGCATGGGTCCCAGGAAAGATGAAAAAAATCTCTGGGATTATGGGTTTTTAACAAGTAGAGATTGTAATGGGTCTAGCAAAGCACAGAGAAGTAAGTGAACACACTAGGATATCCAGATAGTATGTGAGCAGGACCTGATCATGCTCCTTGAGCTCCAGGCTGCTGGAACCCAAGTCTGAGATGTACCAACAAAGGATGCATAACTTTCCACTACTTTAGAATAAGATTCCAGGAAATCTTCAGGGTGTCCTATAGAGCCCCCAAATTCCAGAAGTTATGCCAGCCCCAGCTTACCTTGCACTAAGGCTGCTGGGTCTCCAGAACATAGTGGGCAGTTTCTTGTCTGTGGCATCTGCTTGGAGGAGTGGGTAATGGGCCTGATTTATGACACTCAGCATGGGACCTGGCTGCTGAGCTCAATCACTGTGGCTCCCCATGGTGGGGTTCATGCGCTGTAACGGGCCTGGAAATTGGAGAGGAATTTACCTCCTGCTGCCGAACATTACATAACAATCAAGGGAAACAAGCAGAGGCAGGAGGGGGCCTCCCCCTCAGCTGGCACTAGCAGCCTGTCGTAGCAAAGGAGTCATGTCTGGGTATTTTTCTGCTGAGATTTTCATGCCCTCAGCAGCCCTCCTGTGGAAGTAGGCACCCAGACCTTCCCTCTGAGCCCACCTCTGAGCACATCACATTACCAGCATCTGTCCAGCAACTTCTAGAAGAGAGGGAAGCAGAAGTAGGCACACGATAAAGCAGGTATTGCTATGTAAACCCATGTCAATAACTCCTACTAACATTTATGATCTATGTGTCAATCCAAAAGTCCCTGGTTTGCAATTAGGACTAATTCAAGTTGGAGCTGACATTAATTATCTGCAGCTAAGATAAGTTGGGCCAGTTGGGCAAGGAGGTATTTACAGATCAGCACAGGCCTCAGAGTTCAAGGTGCCCTGAGTCATCACTAAAGTTCAAGAGACTTTGGCCATCACTAAAGGGTCCCTCTTTCTTCTACACCAGTGTTTATCAATCTTTTCTCCTTTTTGACCCTCTTCCAAACTTGTTTTCTTCCTGTGACCTTCCTATCCTATCAATTTGCCCCTTGTCTCATGCCATAGTACTCCAATTACATGATTTTTACCTGTAACCTTCCTTGGAATATCTTGGGGCCTACAGGAGGGAGTTTAAGGGAGAGCTACAGGTTCCAGTTGAGAAACAACACTAAAGACAATCTACGTCATGAAGTGCCCATAGTATAACAAGTTATAATAAGCTGGTTAGCTCATAAAGAATATGAGCTCTGATCTATTAATACAGGTCCTGACAGCATCCAAGTCCCAAGGCAACTTTTTCTTTCTACATTAGATGTTGGCCTTTTCCCACCCTGAATAAACCAACAAAACATGCATTTAAGACTCACCTAGCCGCTGACTTAATCTTCACCCAAATGTGTTTGTCCAGAAAGTTCTCAGAGTTCTTTTTCAATAAGGAACAATTACTGCTGGTAAAATCAACATTGTTATTTGACATGCTCATCACCATTGAAGTGAATGGTTGACCTTGGTTGTCAGTATATAGGAAATTTGAGAGCAGGAAACCCAGGTGTCTCTCCTTCATAAGTACATTGCCCAGACTCCAAAAAATATGTAGCAGATAGCAGACAAATTTAAATATTTGCCCCACCTGGAAGAGAAAGGCATTGGATTAGATGCAGTTTCATCAAAGTATCAATTATTAAGTGAACTTCTATTATATGTCAGGCACTGCCACTTTGAAAACAATGATGAACAAATCAAGATAAGCTTTATCACATTCCGCTTATAATCTAGTATGAAGAAACAAATATTAATACATGTCATTAGTAATTGAGAAGTGTACTGACAAAAAGAAGTAAATGGGAACTGATAAAAAAGGAAAAACTGGGGCCAGAGAGATAGCATGGAGGTAGGGTGTCTGCCTTGCATGCAGAAGGACAGTGGTTTGAATCCCAGCATCCCATATGGTCCCCTGAGCCTGCCAGGAACAATTTCTGAATGTAGAGCTAGGAGAAACCCCTGAGCGCTGCCAGTTGTGACTCAAAAACAAAAAATTAAAAAAGGAAAAACTGATTTAAGTCATAGGGAGGGAGAGGTCAGAGAAGATTTCTTGATGAAGAAGGTGTTGATTAAACTATGACCCAAAGGAAAACAAATATTTAAATAGGTCATTGGGACAGGGGAAGATGGACTAGTATTCCAATCAAAAGAACCAGCATGACCAAAG
The DNA here is from genome assembly GCF_024139225.1 of Suncus etruscus. Classification (NCBI taxonomy): domain Eukaryota; kingdom Metazoa; phylum Chordata; class Mammalia; order Eulipotyphla; family Soricidae; genus Suncus; species Suncus etruscus. The sequence continues at coordinate 19,562,985 of NC_064856.1, read as the reverse complement.
CCACCAGCAAAGGAACCCTGACCTCCTGATCCTGTCTTTCAAATACAAACTCTCCACATTGGTTTATTTTATACTTTCAATTTTCAAGATAACAATCCTTTAGAGAGTTTTCTCTTTTTTTAAAAAGTGTTTGGCACAAATACTGGAAGTCTAGGCAATCAAATGTTCTCAGAGGGTCCTGCCACCTCTTGAAATCTCTGTGCATTCAAACTCTAGGGAGTAAAGCAGAAGCCTGGGTCAGGGTCAAAAATCAGGGGTGAGAGGTTTCTGGACAGACCCATAGACTTCAGTGGAAATGGCTAATAGAAAAACAATGTTTACATTGTCTTTACATTCGAAACAATGTTCGAATTTTTTTCCTCCACATTCTCAATACACTGCTCATAGTTCTGTTTATTTCAACTCAACATCTTACTGTGGATTGTCAGCAGCAGGCATTTGTTTATCTTTGCAACTTATAAAATGCAATCTGTTATTTTCACTTCATCATCCTTTATTCATCAAATATTCATGAGAATCTATTTTAAGAAATTTCCCTAGTAAGTTATGGAACATGTTGAGTAATTGAACTTGGTCTCTGCCCTAGAAGTCATAGGTACTGTGCAGAGATCTTCTAACTTGACAAAATATATTTTGCATCCAAGATTCTATTATTAACCCGGCACTGTATTAGGAACTGTATTACATCAGCTCCTAAAATTTTCCAAGCTAGAGCAAGAAGCATATAGAAGCCTCCTTTGAGATAGAAAAAAATAAGTTTTAGAAAGATTAAGTCACTTCTTAAAGATCACAGAGCTAGGGTAGAAGGGATCCCCAAATCCAAGTTTTCCTAACTTCAGAGCCCATATTTATCATCACCATATTTTGACACCTCAGTTTAGAAAATAACTGAAAGAAAGAAAATCACAAAGAAAGAAAACAAATAGAAGAAACTATATATGGATATCTACTCAGTCACATTCTGTGGTGTAACAGAAAATGTTAAATGTAACAAAGAAGGTTAAAAAAATTAGAAACTGGTAACAGAAGTTTTAAAAATATAGAAAAACTAGGCCAGAGTGATAGCACAGTAGGTAGGGTAGCCGCCTTGCATGCGGCTGAGCCAGGTTTGGTCCCTGGAATCCTATATGGTCCCCTGAGCACTGCCAGGAGTGATTCCCGAGTGCAGAACACCACTGGGTGTGGCCAAAAACGAAAAGAAAAGGGAAAATCCTGATAAATAACAATGACTTTAGAGAAAGACTGGAAATATTTATTTGTCAAACAATAAAAAATTGGAATAGAAAATAATAAGGGGGCAAAAAGAAATCTCTAGATTTATAATAGACAATGATTTAATTAATAGTTAGTAGGTAACAGTTTGCTATTGAACTAGGGAGATAGTTCAACGGACTGAAGTGCATATTCATGGGCAGGCTCAAGACTGATCTCCAGAAACCGCATGGCTCCCTTGAGCACCACTGGGAGTGATTCCAAGCTCTGAGCTAGGAGTAGCTCACCAAGCAACACCAGGTATATAAACTAATAATTAATAAATCAGACCTTGTTGTAAATAAGGAAGTTAAATATGAATGCCCTGATCATAACATGGACACAAGATACAATTTTTAAAACAGAAGAAATTAGAGATGACCACAAGACACATCCAAAATTGTTCCAACTATTAGGAAGCCTAAAAGTGAACACTTTAAGAAATAGTGGGAAAATAATTTGTTTTTACTAATAAATAGACCAAGATTTAAAAATATCAAAATGATCCTGAAACACACTGACTTGCTGTGAAATGAACATGTGTGCTCGCCCCATCAGTGTCTAGGGAGCAATTGACAACATGAATTAAGAGCCTTTAAAAAGATCATAGCCTTCAACTCAATAAATCTTTCTTTAAAAATGTATCAGAAATACAAAGGTACATGCGCCAGGATCAGGATGTTCACAACAGCATTCTTTATCATGTGGAGAAATCGTAAATCAGGTCAGTGTCTAGTGAAAGACTGACAGTGGCCTGAGCTGTGTGCATGCTCAGGTAAAAATAATCTGCCGTCATCAAGAACCATCCTTCTGAAAAACATTTAGTAGCAAGATTGACTTGTTTATTTATTGACTTAGCTGGAAAGAGAGAATCCAAATTGCCTTAAAAATGAAAGCAAACCATGAAGGCAGAATTGAAGAACACTTTTATTTTCCTAATTGTGCCAATCTTCATTTTTTTAAATTTTTCTGCAATGTTATTTAGCAATAACAAGTAGAAAGATACTCTTCAGATTTCTTAAATGGGTGAATACAAAACTAAGCTCACCTTATTCTCAACCCCAAACTGCTTCTCTTTGATAACTTTCTTCTACAATTCACACAAACACACACACACACACACACACACACAAACACAAACACACACACACACCAAACAAAAATGTCAACAAATTGTTGCAGTTCAGGTTTAACATTCCACAGTCTCCAAAGGGGAAAGGGAAATCCCATATCCCCATCCAGGGAGGACAGGAGAAATTGGTCCGGTAGTAATTCCCCGCAATAAATAATCTACACAGATATGGAGGTTTTAGCAGGCAAGAAAACACACTGCAAGCTGCTCGCCCACAAACCAGTCACTCCACCAAGTGGAACCACAAGCCTAGATGGCAGCTCATTATTAAGCTCTCCTGCCTCACATTTATTGAGATCAAAATAAAGCCCTGCCCCCCAAGGGGAGAGGGAAAAGCCAGTTGAAAGGCAATGGGAAAACAAGGCCAACGAAAAATAATTAAGATACAAATGGGAACTATTTCAAAGGCTTCTATTTACCTCACAACGAATCACTTCATCCTTGTTGAATCCATGTCTTCCTTGCCTTTTTGACCTTTCCATGCCTTTACTTTAAGTTCTTGGGCCTCGTGTCTGACCTGTAACAACAGGTATCCTGTAACCTGTAACTTCTTCACCAATGTCCTGGTTATGGCTTCAGATCCCCACTTCCTGTGGAGACTCAAATTCATTACATATTCTTCCCAATGAATAATCCTGGAGCAAAGCTAATATTCTTCAGTTGCCTTGAGCAAAACCCTTCAATGACCCCCTAGTTCCTAGAAACAGAATCTAGTTCCTAGTACCTGACAAAGGAGGAAATTCACTTTTTCATTCTCTAGGTCTCTATTTTGTAATCAAAAGTTTAGTGGGCAAATGACAGTGACCCCAATATTTTTCAATGGCATTAACTGATTTGTGTCTGGACTTCATAGTCCCTCCACATTCTCCCTTCCACTCAAACTGCTCCTCTAAGTCTTTCTTCCAGCCAGACTCAGCATACAGTAGGTGCCAAATGAGGACTCATAAGTGATACAGGTACCATCAGACCTGCAGTCAGGCTGACTCCCCATGACCCTGGCCTCATGAGGTCTCTCCTCCACTATAACTTTGTGATACTCTCTTATTTAAAGGATGGTGAAGGGGCTGTGACCTGAAAAAGAAATCAATGACTCTCTGCTAATAAAGGTTCTTATGCGGTAAATGTGCTCTTGGGAAGCCAGACCCTGCCCTTCTCCACAGTGCTGGCCTCATGCCCTGGAGTGATTTACTCTGCGGTAACATGATGGAGCCTCTACCATGGAAGGGAATTAAATAAAAATGCAATAAAAGAGGACAAAATCAATCTGCTTACAGTTTTGTTTAATAAAAATTCATGAAGGATGGGCAGGCAGGCCCATAAGCAATGTACCAGTTCTGCCAGAAGCTGGTGGGAAGCTCGCTGAGACTTGGGGCGGGCCAGGGACTACTCCACCACTGCCAGCTGACTTCCACCCTAAATAAGGTTGCAAGCTGGATCCTGTGGCCAAGCCGTAGAGTTACTAGTCCTGGCATCATTAAACGAGAAACAAACTATTCGACTAGAATAAGGAAAGAAATCTCTAAAGGTAAAAGAAAGGGGACTTTTCATAGGAATCATCTTCTTAGAAGTCAAAATTTTCTTCTGAATGGCACTTAGTCTATGATTCTTAGGCCAACTGAATGGCCTTTCCTCTCCCCTCTCCTCTGCTCCTCAGTCCTCCCTCTCTCCTTCACCTTTCTTTCCTCCTTGCTCTCTCTCTCCTTTTTTTTTCTTTGCTATTGTGGCACAAACTTGCCATGAGATCTGCCTTTTTAATAAATGGTTAAGTTAACTTAAAATATAGCATTTTTAAATATAAATGACTGGAGAGATAAAACAGGAGTTAGAGTTTGCCTTGCAGGCTGCCAACCGCAGATTGATCCCCAGCACCACATATGGTCCCCTGTGCATCTCCAGGAGTGATCCCTAAACACAGAGTTAGGAGTAAATACTGAGTACCAAAATGTGTGCCCAGAAGCAAACCATAAGTACATGGTAGATGAAACATTGTGCTATAAAAATAGACCTCTAGACCTAATTCATCTGACATAACTCTATAGCCTTGAAAGGAAGCATGTCATTCTCTCCTTTCCTAGCTCTGGCAATCACCAGGCCACTGCCTTCCTATGAGTTTATCTATTTTAGAGAAGTGCTATGAGTAGGTAATGTGGATGAAAGAAACCTTCAACTAGTTTCTTTTATCTAGCAAGATGTTCTTGAGTTTCATACATGTGGTTATCTTCTACCAGAGTTCCTCTCTGTAAAAAAAATAAAAAGTAGCTGAGTAATACTGTATATACGTGTCACAGTTTCTTTATCCATGTGCCTGCAAATTAATACTTGGATTCTTTAATGACTGTTGTAATACTATATTGAACATAGGGAAAAAGACTTCACTTTGAGGTCCTGATTGTTGTTATTGTTGTTTTTGTTATTTGGGGCTCACACCCAGTATTCTTAAGGCTTACTTCTGGCTCTGTGCTCAGGGATCACTCATGCCAGGGTTGGGGAACCATATGTTGGTGAGTCCTAGTCAACCATGTACAAGTGCCCGATCTGCTGTACTTTTACTCAGACCCCTAAGGCACTGATTTTATTTTATTTTTTATAAATACTCATAAATGGTATTGCTGAACATGGTAATTCCACTTTTTATTTTTGTTTTCTACAATAGTGGCCTATCTTGAATTTCCACCAAGAAAAATTTCAACTTCTCCACATTCTCACAAATCCCTACCTTTATTTTCCTTGTTTCACAATAGCAAATCTAACAGATATGAATGATAATTCACTGAAACTTTCCTTCCTTCATTACTAGAGGCTAAGCCTCTTTCCTCATACTTTTAATCATTTGCATGTTTTCTTTGAGAAAATATCTTCTCAAATCCTTTACCCATTTTTAAATCAACTCATTTGGGAACAACTTGCAATTTAGTCACAGAAGCCCCTGTATGTTTTAGATATTAATCACATATATATGACTTTAAATATAGTCTAGAAATAAATCCAGATACCAAAAATACATGAAAGGGGGAATCAGCATCATAAACACTACTGTAATAATTTTCTAGAAACTTTCTGTTGTGGCCAGACAGATAGCATTTGCCTTGTACAAAGCCAATCCAGGATGGATTGTGGTTCGAATCCTGGCATCCCATATGGTCCCCTGTGCCTGCCAGGAGCAATTTCTGAGTGCAGAGCCAGGAGTAAGTCCTGAGCACCACCAGGTGTGACCCAAAACAAAATTTAAAAAACTCTCTGTTGTATTTTGAAATGAAAAGTTTGGTTCCTCTTAAGAAAATAGTTCAAAAAGAAAGAAATGTCATAAGGTATTCACAAATAACTAGATGTAAGAGAAAAACTTATACAAGGAGATACCAAGTGAGCTAGCTTGGGAGAGGTACCATGGTGAATTGGCTCAGTTAAGGAAATCATGATTTTTGAGGGCTCTGTGGCTCAAGGCCTCCACTAAGGCCTTATTACAGGATCAGGGGAGAGATGGCATTTGTGCAAGAATTTTGTTAAACATCAGAACTCCCCACACTTCCTGGGCAATAAAGTGTTTGGATCAGGAAAAGGGAGACAAGAAAGGGTAATATTGGATGTGCAGTGATCCATGAACTGACAAGCACCAGAGAAATGCGTTGCGTGCTGGCTGTAACCAAGGAAGTGGACCACTCACTTCCCAAAGGTCCTACACAGAAGCCAGAATGGGTCTTGGGGACCTCTGAGTTCCTCAAGAAAAATGGAAAGACAGAGATGAACCTCTCAGACTGCCTGCCAGAAGAGGTGGAACTCCAGGAGGTGGAGATAGGTACTACCTATGGTACCTAAGAACCTAAGAAGATGGCACAGTTATTTCCTGGCTCGGGTAGTGAATATAAAGCTTCTGGAACAAAGTAAAGAGGGAAGACTGGAATCAAAGGTGGTATGAGAAATGAGTACAAATGTGTGAACCTAGATTGTCAGGCTCAAACAGCCCCTCTTTGAGGGTCTGCCTACCTGGGCAAACCCTCATGAGAACCCCCTTCTTTCTCTTCTATAATGTGAGGTCCTCTCTCAATTATCCCAAAGAGGTCTGGGGCCTGTGCATCCACCCAAATTTGGTTTAGAAACAGTTTGTATATGCATCAAATGGAGACTACAAAGACAAGTATGTCATTCCAGGTCTGCAAGCCTGAGTTACAAGGCTCAGCTGCTCATAAACTGGCTCATGCCAGTTAAACTTACAGTTTAAGTTGGTTGGTTAGGAGTGTGGCAAGGCAAGAGATTGCACCCCACTGCAAATGTAGCTAAGAAAACCCCAGATCATTGTTTGGGCTTATATCTAGGCTGGGAGCTAGCTATTGGTGTGGGCTTCAAGGAAGGTCATAGAGGTTCTGAATATGACTCTCTTCCATTCCTAGTAGTCTCAAATATGTAGTGTGGATCCTGGAGAAGAGAATGCCTTCGAGGGCAGACTTCCAACATGGCTCATCAGCGCTTCCAGTGGAGGGTAGACAGGTGAGAGAACATCACCAAAGCTATCTTCTGGGAGAGAAAAAAGTAAAGAAGAATATGTGAGCCCTTAAAGATCTACTAAAAATTAAAGCAGGGACTAGAGTAATTGTACATTGGGTAGGATGTTTGCCTTACATGCAGCCCACCTGAGTTTGATCCCCATCATCCTAAATGGTCCCCAAGCACTGCCAGGAGTAATTCCTGAGCACAGAACTAGAAATAACCCCAGAGCAAAGTTTCAGGTGGGCGACAGTGGATAAAAGGTAGAAGGCCCCCAAGATAAGGTATCAGTTGATATGAAAAAGGGTGTGAGGGTGAGTTGAGGGTCTGCAAACTGGAAGAGTAAACCTGGAGGCAGAGACTAGGAGGGAGAGATTACAGCAAAGCATGCTTTCTCCCAGTCACACCTGCTGCATGACTAAGTTTCTCAAGCTTTTAAAGCTAGCAAATCTTGTGCAGGGAGTTGAGCTAAGGGGCCTGTATGTCAGGAGAGGCTGTCAGACTGGGTCTGATTTTCTAAAGTAGGTGCCAAGGAACTCCCACCTTCCCCTAGACAGGCTGGTTCCTCAGTGTGCCTGCCCCCAGGGCCTCCCTCCAAATGTGATGTCATCACCAATTTCTTGACTGGATGTTGAGGCTGAGGCCTAGGGGAGTGAAAGCAGCAAACAGGGATTCCTTACTTGACATGCAGTCTGGGCTGTCTGTCCCTAGGCAGAATAGGAGAGATTTGGCTCCCGGAGCCCCAACCTCTCAGGACCACCATGCTGTCTTCCTGAGCCTCACAGGAGGGACAAAGGAGGGATAGGCAGCCCCTGCTTTACTAACCAGCAGCAACCCTCCCACCCTGATTCCAACCCAAAGAACTTGTGGCTCTGCAGTAGCCCCAGCTCCTCTCCTTGTTCTAGCCTGAGTACCCCACTCCCCAGAGATTCCTCCATCCCTACATCTTATTCTTGCTCCGCAGAATCCACAGACCTCTCTCAAAGAGAAGCCAAGTTTTAGGAGCTCAGAACAGTCTCTTAGATCTCGGTGTTATAGAAGGATCTGGAACAGCAGGAACACATCTCCAGCTTCTGGTTCAATATGACTCAGGACTGAGGCTAATAGTTTGTTTTTATTCCCCCGATGATGCCAGGCTATAAGACCAGAGACCCCAGGCACAGAGCCCCTGATTTGGCCCCTGTTCAAAGCCCAGCAAAAGGACAGAACTTCCTTAAGGAGGTCCTCAGAGCGTTCAGCAGCCTCGGCGTTCAATCAATATGTATCGATTTGAGTGAATGGGAGCAGCGAAGGGTAGATTGTTGATTGACTCTGGGATCCCATGAACCACTGGCTCCTTTCTGTCCAGACCTATTAAGTTAATGGGAAACTCAAGGACATGGTGCAGAAACCTGGAGGGCAGTGAGGCCTGACAGGTTGCAGCACTGAACTCGGGAGAGTCTCCTTCGAATCGAAAGAGTGAAGTGTCAAAAGTCGAAAGAGTGAAATAAGGATGGTGGTCTGGATTATTAAGACCCACCAGGCCCCTAGCTGAAGCACCTTCTGCAACCTCCCTGCAGGGTAGCATGATCTGTGTCACTTGTGAAGCAAAAGACAACAGAGAAAGGTCGAAGGAGTGAGAAAGCAGGCGGGCTGCAGGCACAGAGGCTTTTCCTAAGTGCAGGAAAAGGGAGGCCCCAGTGAGGCAGAGAATCCTACGTGTGATCACAGAATCAGCAGATACGTGATTCCAAAGCCTGTCCTGCCATTTACTATATGAATGAACTTTGCCTAATCCATTGCCTCTATCCTCTGACCTTAACCAATCAGATGGGGAAAGTGGTCCTGTTCATAGCAGATATTGTTTGGACCTAACTTGGTCAGGTTAGAAGCACTGAAGGAACAATTCTTCCCAATCTAGCTGGTATCTGGTTTTAACAAAGCCTTCATAGGTGATTCCATCTGAAATAGCACTATCTCTTCAAGAGGGCCTTGAGGTTCCTACTCCAGGTCATCCTGGTTAGGAGCAAGCACCAGGTTCATTAGGAAATGCACCCTGTAGCCAGGAGGGGTAGAAAGAGATGCCCTGAGGGCTCTGAGAGGTTCTGACAACAGCCTGGGAAGGTTCAGGCTCAGCACAGGTGACTAGCAGAGCAATGCAGGCAGACTCAGTTCCACTGCAAGATCCCATGTCACTGGAAGAGGGAAGAACAGCTGTCTGGATACTCTATTCAGGGAGTGGCAGCATGTAGTTTGGGTACCCCCAATTGCTCAGTTCAGCAATCCCAACTTCCTGAAGGTTTCCTTTTGCAGAAGCAGCTCACCACATGGAGAAACAGAGCACACACACAAACACACACAAACACAAACACAAGCACACACAGAGTATGTGTGTCTGAAAGGCAAGCCTTCTAGATACTAGAGGCAAATACTCTTGACTTCAAAATCACAGCTCTGCACTGACAAGCACTAACCATCATTGTGTGAACCCCAGTTTTCTCATCTGTAGGATAGAAGTAACAGAAATAGTACCTCACTTAAAGATCCCCATGAAGATATATGTGGGACTTTCATACATGTGCTGATCACCACACAGGCTCCTATAAGTATCCGTTGCCTGTAGCTTGGTTGGTATATTTTCACATATGAGAATTTAAGATCAAGTATTTTTGTTGTTTTTTTTCTTGTTTTTGCTTTTGGGGAGTTTGGGGGGTTGTTTATTGTTTTTTTTTTGTTTTGGGGGGTCACACCCAGTGATACTCAGGGATTACTCCTGGCTATGCATTCAAAAATCACTCCTGGCTCAGGTTGGGGGAGAACCATATGGGACACCATATGAGAACCATATGAGAATCAAACCCAGGTTCGTCCTGGGTCAGCTGCATGCAAGGCAAACATTCTACCACTGTGCTATCACTCTGGCTCCAGGATCAAGTTTTTTTTTTTTTTAATGAAATTTATTTTAATCTTTCTGAAATAACTTGAGTATAATTTCTTCCTATAAAGTTCCTTCAAAAGTTAACTGGTTCATTTTGTGCAGCACCTAGCACATAGTACTCAATACACATTAAGGGCTATGTCTAACTGGAGACACCAAAGGCCCCACAGCTAGTGTGCTCAGCTCTTGCTGTCTGCCAGGGACTGTCTAACTTTGACACTGAATGCTCTGGCAACTCTACTGCTTAGCAAGAACAGTTATTTACTGCCAGCAGCCCCTTTGAGAAGTGGCCTCCTTGGTTCCCCCATCAGTGCTGAGGAAAACTCTGACTCTAAAAGTCAAGTCAGGCTCTGGGTACCCCTTAGCGTCCAAGTGACTCCAGTATTCCAGGACAAATACTGGAATATTTGAGCCAGACTTAGGTTTCCCTAGAAACTAAGGGAAAAGGGGGTTGGTCTCCGTGGTGCCACTGAACTCAGAGAAAAGAGAGAACAATTTTGCCTGAGATGAATAATGCAAGAGAGTAAGCAGGGGTGGGAGGAGCGGCCACCAACCCCCCCAGCCCTTTCCAGCCAGGCTGCTGCAGAGAAAGAAGCCTCCCAGCTGAGCCTGGGAAGCAGTTATCACTGGTGGGTGATTAAGTTACTAATCCTTCAGGGAGAAGACATTTAGAGGCCCATATTAAAGCAGTGCACGGCAAAATTACATTCCGTTTCAATTTAGTTTAGCAATTCCCGTGATTTAGTTAAATGAAAAGCAATTGTTCCAATTAATAGTATTGAATGTTATTCATCAAAAGTGTCAAAACAGCTCTGTGGCTGCATTAGTAACCCATTCTCTTGTCAGAGATACGGATAATTCCCCAGGATAAGATGGGGAAATGGTAGGATGTGGAGACTTGAGGAAAAGGTCCTGGTTAGAAGGACATTTACATGCACATGTATGCCAAATGCAGGCTCAAGTGTATGTGTTCTGTGTGCATGGATGGTTATATATATGAGCATATTTGTTCTTTATGCATGGAGGCCCAAGTTATAGAAAGCCCATATTTACAGGTACTGAAGTACATACAACAGTGTCCTTAAGGAAGTGATGAGGCATAATTGTGTGTGTGCTTGCTTGTATCCCAGGGTATATATGTTCCTTGGCATGTATGAACATATGAGTAAATGTGCCTACATATTGCCATTTTTGTATGAGTTTGCATGCATATGTGAACAATTTTAAGAAAATTGTGTGTTCAAATATATGTATGTATGTGTACAACAAACATTACAAATATATTAATATCCAAGGAGATATTATTATAGTGAGCATTTCTGAGAGTGCACATCTTGAGATGCATTCATTCATATTGTAAATTCATCCTTTATGTCACAAGGAAGAAGGCAAATGGAGTTTCCTGCCTTGATAGCTTAAGATCCATCTATTTTCATCCTTATGCCATAGTGAGTAATTTGGCTTGTCCATGGGATGTTGCCACTTGAATGCAGTTTTTATGATGTCAGAAACCTTTTCTGTATTTTGTATTCTCAGAACATAAAAAGAAGTGTGATAGAGAATAAGCTTCAATGATATATACTGATGGGATGAATTAATGAACAGACGGAGGATGGATGGATGGATGGATGGATGGATGGATGGATGGATGGATGGATGGATGGATGGATGGATAGATGGATAGGATGATGGAATGATTGATAAGTAGATGGATAGATAGATAAATGAGGAAATCTAAGGGTTGACCAAATGAATCAATGTATGGGTCAATAGGTAGACAGATAGATAGATGAATTGTGGATAAGATGGCTGAGAGATGAAGGAATGAATGAATGAATGGTAGATAAGATGGATTGTGAATGAATAAATGGATGGGTGGTTGAATGGGTGGGTGGATTGTAGTCAAATGAATAGGTAGATAAAAGGATGGGCTGATGGATGGAAGGATAGCAAATGGATGGACAAATGGATGGATGTACCATAGATGAACAGACAGGTGGATGACTGAAGGCCTTGACTATATCAGACCCCCATATGGTTGATGAGCTCACCAGGTTTCTCTCTGTAGTGTGAAAGTTCTTCTAAATCTCAGCACATCCTTAGGGAATTCCATCCTCGGATCTTAGGGTATACAATCTGGAGAATCATCCAAAGCTAAGAGCAGAGGGAAGCACTGATTGGAAAAACGGGGGGGGGGGGGGGGGAGTAAGTCCAGCATTGCAGTCTTAATGAGAAACTGCCCAGCAGGCCCAGGAGTACCAACGCCAGAAAGGATTCTTTTGGGCCTTTCTACCCTGAAAGTAAAGACACCACATCTGGCTGGTGTGCCTGGGCTACAGCTACCAACTCTTGTTGCTATGTCAGGCTTACCCTTCTCTGCCCCTACTTTTCTTCCTGCCAGTGACACCCCTGTAGCAAGAGGAAACCACTTCACCATCCCTGTCTGAATCCAAACACTAGCAGGAACCTGTAGGTAGATTCTACTCCTCCCTGACTTCCCTGGCCTTAGGCTTTCTCTGGCGCCAAGCCCTGGATAAATCACCAGACTAAGAACAGCTCACTTGGTGCAGTTGTCAATCTTCCTACAGGGTCATTTGGAGCTTTGAAACCTGGCCCACCTGCTGTCAGGGCCTGCCCCCTAGTGGCTGGTACTCTCCCCTACATAGTCCCCACCCCAGGGCACCACTAGGAGCTTGGTGCTCCCTCAGACAGCCTCAGCCAAAAGAGGACTATTGAGCTTTTGCTGGCACTTCACAGAGGCCTCAAAGACCACATCCAGACACAGACCGAGAAGGCAGGAACACCCCACAAACACAAAGTAGGGGATTGGTCCCAGAGTCTTTCATGATCCTCAAGAACCCCAGACTCTCTAGACAAGCATCCATCCATCAAGATAGTGATTAAGCATGAAGAGGAAGTGTTAAGATATGACCCCTGAACCACCGAAGCTCATAAAGACAATAGCTGAGTCTGTGGCAAGAGGTACCTGGCGTCCTGTCTATTTTGAGGAGATCCCAAGCACGGCTGACCAACACCAAGGGCATCCTGGGGCTCATTAATTGTGTGGGAGTGACGGAGACAGGATGGGGGGGTCTAAGAGGCCTTCCTCCAGCTGTTTCCTTCCAGCCAGCAGGCTCTGCTCCATGATCCCCACACGGAGCCAGGCCCTGGCCTCCCGAGAGCCATCCTTGCCAGCTCTCTGTGGTAGGCTCAGCCACCTTCCTTTGCTTTCAACGTCTTTCACTGAGAGATTAAAGGCCCTGGCCTTTCTGGGAGCCACACTTTGTTTTCTCCCTAAGGGAGGCAAAGGAAGAAAGTCACACACTGTGGGCCTCATCCAGACTGAGGCAATGGAGAATCTGCCTCGAAATAGCTTTCTTGTGCCCTGTTCCCACGGCCCAGCCTCCTTTGAGCCTAGCAGTAACAAAAAGATCATTACCAAGGCCTAGCAGCAGACAGAGTCTGAGAAGCAAGCATAATGATGTCAGTTACAAGATAACCCTCTCGCCTACTCACCTTCAGACCCTACCAAATATAAAGAGTTGGTGGTGGTCAGAATCCTGCTGGGGTGCAATGACACCACAGAAATGGGCTCACACTAGCGGAGGAGGTGATGACAGGGACGTATAGATGCACCCTAATCTTTATTTCTACAATACGCACAGTCTTATCCCAGGGCTAGAAGTCAAACACCAGAGAATGTGGCTAAAAATTATGACCCATGGCAGCTTAGAGCCACAGAGTCCATAAGTGTATTCAGAGCTTCTGATTTCAGCTCCTGATTCCACTTTGTCCCTCTTCTCTCTCTCTCTCTCTCTCTCTGATCACGCAGGGAACAGAAATCTAGCAGAAGAGGCAAGAGACCTGAAACCTCCAAGTGGATATAGTTTCTGTCCCCGTCCCTCCTATTTCTCAGTACTAACACAGGAGTCTACATCACCTCTCCAGGCTGGTCATAATCAAGTTTTGGTGAGCAGTAAAGCAGATTCTGGTCTACAAAGCTCTCGTATCTGGTTTTCCTCATAAGACCTGCTGAGACTAACAGTTTATCAACTTCAGCCGCTATCACTATTTGTCACTATTTACTTCCCTGCGCAGATATTTGAAAGCTAAAATAAAAACATTTTTAAATAAATATGTGAGAGGGATAGAAGGCAGAGAAATAACACAGAAGTTAAGGCTCCTCCTGCCTTGTTTGTGGCCAACTCGGGTTCAATCCCCAGTACACCATGTAGTCTCTTGAGCACCAGGAATCATCTCTGAGTGCAGAGTCAGGAGTAAGCACCAAGCACCACCACTAAATAAATAAATAAAAGAAATACATATTTTAAGGGGTAAACAAAAGACCAGAGACTTAGGTTGATGGTACCTCAAGCCCTGAAGATTGCTTGAGCACTGCCAGGCAACATCAGAACTACCGGCGCCAAATATTACCATACACTAGGAAAATCACCAGGAGGCACATATCTTTCCCCACCAAAAAAAATGCAATAAATGAAGGTGTATTCTAACATTTTTTCCTTAGATATTTCCAGTTAAGGAAAGCAAAAAATGATGGGAGTGTCTTCAGAGTTGCCTACGCCTAGATCCATTTTCAAGGCCACTTACCCATCATACTCAGTAGGGCCTAGTACTTTTCCTTTCCACTTGAGACATACTTTCAGCAGAGGCTACTGCAGCCCCAGTCCTCTAGTTTTCAAGACATTGCCCCTGGGAGAACTGGACACCTGGTGTCCATTCAGATCCCCAGAGAATGAAGGCCCTTCCCAGCTGCTTGTCTTAAATCCACAGAGAGCAATGCCAAAGCCAAAAGCAAGGCAGCAAAATCTTCCCAGGAATGAGAATGAGGTACCTTCACTTTGCTCATCTGTCCTGCTAAAAGATCTGAGACACCCTGAAATGTGGCTAGTTATCTCAGCTTCTCACTATGGCCCTGATAGGTCCTATGTTTGGGGGACAGAGTGAGGGTTTGCTGGGATCAAATCTTTAAGCAGAGATTCAGTCATGCAAAGAGATATCTTTGAGCCCATGTTTCTCTCTGTGTGGCTTTGGGGCAAATATGCTTATTTCTTTTAGCTGGTTTCCATGCCTATAAAACAAGGTTAATAACACTGATCTCAAAAATCTCAAATTAAAAAGAATTAAATATAATGTCAAAGAGAGACAGGTCTATTTTTCCTGGAGGTTAATACCCTGGTATTAACTAAATGTACATCTTGCTTATCACCTAGCAGAGTCCTGGGTCTATGGGGACAAAGGTTGTCCTTAAGACCACACAGGTGTGCTACTTGGGTTTACTCAGACTTCTTTGCTCCAAATCTTTTATAAGCCCAACTAGCCAAGAGGGAATAAAAGAATAAGGGAAGAAAGAAAATAAAGAAGCTTGATGATCACTGAGCCCAGCACAGGCAAAATGTCACAAGAAATAAAAGCAAAGTCTCAAAGCCACAAGACCAAAAGGATAAAGCCTCCTATCACAAAGGGGGGGGGGGCAGGTTCCCTGGTCCTATCAGCCTGGATAAAATACCTGGATGGCAGTATCTGATGAGATAAGTCTAAGCACGTACTCAATCTGACTTGAGATAAGTGTGCAACTTGTGAGGCATGCCACATGGCATGGCTCACCAGCTCCTGAGGAATATGTTCAGGGATTGGTCATGAGACAGTGTAAGGGCCCACACATGGAAGGCCATTGTGCCCAGGCCAGTGTGGGGCTACATGGAAGAGGGGGCAGCCAAGCCTCTAGTGCTAGAGTGACGCTCTGCAGATGGCTACAAGTGAATGGACGGTCTCATGTGGGCCCAGCACATATATGTGTATTTTTGGGAACAGAAAGTACCAATAAACTGCATCAACAAGATGGTTGGGAGGAGGGATTTTAAATACTTAAGAAGACAAACAGCCCCCACAAGGACTTTGGAAGCACTCATTATGTACAAATAATGTATATGCTAATTACAAATTACTCTGCTCTGCTCATTAAAGCAGAACTGCAGCGCTTTATTAGTTCACTTCTGGTTACTCCATGCTCTGAAAAGTCATAAAAAAGGTAGTTGGGTCAGGAAGACCCTTACAGGCTATCAGAATGGTCAACCAGACAAGGCCCAGGGCATGGAGTAGACGGACCTCCAGTCCTAATCCAGTCCCACCCGTCACCCAATACAAGGAAACCTACCTCCTTTCTGAAACTCAGGTACTGTGTACGAGTGACCCTTTCTCCGACAGCTTCTGGGCAGCTGCCCTCACTGCTTCCCAGTCTCTGCACTGCAGTCTGGTCACACACCAGTTCCATTCAGGAAGATACTGCCACCAAAACTGCTCATGGCACTCCATAAGAATTCCTCCTACTTTCCCTCTGCCACTGAGTAAAGCTGGAAGCAAAGTGTGGCCAATTCCGTCCAGAGCACTGAACTGCTTTTATACACAGTCTCTCCTCTGCCAACCCAGGCCTCTGGCCCACAACCTCTCCTTTCTAGTCCTGCCCCATTGGCTGGACCTAAACCCTAATTCATCTTGTGAAGCCCTTGCATATCCTGGAAGACCTCTGGCTGATCACTAATCCTCCCTCTGGTCCTTCGCAAGGCTCTAATCCTCCGTACGTTCATTTATTTCTTGCCCACCTCCCCTGCCATCTTACAGGGAAACACTTTACTTTTGTTGACTCCGATGCCCAACCCCTAGACACACAGTAGCCATTTAATAAAGATGTACTGAAGGAAAAATTAATTCATGTTCTTGTTCTACTGCTCACCCCTTCATAGGATAATTCTAACTGATACGATCTGGTTTCTCCCCCGCTCCCTCGGGATTAGGGTTTTTATATTATGAACTCCTTCTCCTGTGTTCTCTGGATATCCTTCTTGTCTCGCTGGACCACTGTGTTTTCATCACTCCTAGTCCTCCTAGTCAATCCTGCTTTTTTCAGACTGAGTCTCTAGAGCTCAGGTGCACCACCTAGAGGCTGAAAGGAGAAACAGTTCCGAACCCAGCACTTAAGCAGAAGTCACCCTAGTCGGAACGGGTTGGGGGCTGGGGGTGAGATTATGGGAGTCATTATTTTCAATGCATCTTCATCTTTGGATGGGCTGGAAGCCAGGTCTTTAGCCTTAGCTATCTATCCAGAGAAAGTCCTTGTCATGTTCCAAATTTTGATAAAAAGTGCAATGTCCCTTTCTGCCCATCATGTCCTCTTTTGTGCCCTTTCTGCCCAGCTGACCTCTGCCCAACCCATCAGAAAGCTATCAAAGCAAACAGTATTTTGATGCTTCATAGCCTGGTGTGAATATTTCTCCACCCTTTACTTAGTAGCTTTCTAGTACCAGTTACTAATTATGAACTTGGTGAGACCATCACAATTTTCTGTTTACAAGCTTTTTCGAGTCATTGATTGTCTTCTACCCTTAATTATTCATAATATAAGGAGACACACATCCTTCTTTCTAGAGATTTGTCAGAGGTACTTCTTAGCACTCCTATGACACAAAGGCTGTGCTCCATTTGGAGGGAAGGGTGCAACTAGCAGTACTCAGAGCTAACTCCTGACTGTTTCTAGCTTATTCAGGGACCATATGTGGTTCTGGGATCTAACCTAGTGGGCCTTGTGCAAGGCAAGTGCCCCACATGCTATACTATCACTCTGACCTTATGCTCCATATTGAAGACTATTACCAATGTCAAAAGAAGTCACTAAACATTTTGATTCTATGAAAACTAATTATGCAATGATTTGTTTATAGGTTGAGATCCTTCAAGACATAGAAAAAATATTTGAAGGTAAGGCTTAACCCTTCCATCTCAATATCCTAAGTACCAGTTCATGATAACATTTGGAGGGTGCATGTTACTACTGAGTCTGGGAGCTCTCAGAATTTTTTTTAAAAAACTATTGCTACCCTTCTCCCAACTTCCTGTCTATCTCAATTGGAAAGGGAGATCCTCCCACAGCTGGGAGGGGTCTGTGTTTGGTAATTAAGAGTGGCCTAAGGGGAGGGGTGAAGGAGAGATGCAGCAAGGGAGAGGCAGATCAGAGACAGTTTGGGTGCAGAGAGGCTGCTTAGTTTAAAGGCCATGTGAGGAATATGAACATGGCGGTTAGGGCCTTGTAATAAAAACTAGATTTCTCCTGAAACCTCATCTGACTGCTGTGGATCATTTCTTCGCTATTACCCTGATATTATAGACCTGCCAGGCCATAGGGGCTGCAGGAGGGGGCGGGGGTGAGCCGAGAAAGGCCTCACCATCCATGCACCACTAGGACTATATAATTAATAATTAATGCAACAAGATATAATGCACATGGGAAAATATCAAAGAACACAGAAGATGGAAAGCAACTACTGAACCCAAAGGGGAAAAAATGGGCATATTTGGACACAGCTTGGAGTATGGGCCAAAGCATTCACCTAGTTGGATGGGCATGAATTTCCCATAAGGTGGTGTAGAAGCAGCCAAATGAGTCTTCAAATACAAAGTAATGGAGATGCTCCATCTTCAAAGACTGAAAAAAGGTGACAATTCTATCTACCTCTGAAATTTCACCATCATTTCACCACTGCCAAAAATGCATTTATCCCTAAAATAAAAAATATTAAGTCAAAGGGATTTATATACACCTTCATCACTGTACTTATTACAATAGCCAAGATATGGAAACAACCCAAAAGCCCATCTACAGGTGAATGGATCAAAAAGTTGTTATACATTTATAATGGATAATATGCAGTTCTACAAAAGAACAAAACCATGCAATTTGCACAAGATTGGATAAAACTAGAGGATATTAAACTGAATGAAGTCAATTTAAAGGAGAGAAATAGATACAGAATGATCTCTTATATGTGGGACTTAAAAATACAGAGCAATGTAGCATCAAAGGAACAAAGACAACATAATGGGAGAACTAATGCCCACAGTTCAGTTACAGGAATGAAAGAGAGTGATGTTGGTATTACTGGGATTGAGAGGTGGGTACATTAGGATTATTGTACTATAAGCCATTATTAATAGTATTGTAAACCATCTAATCTGAATAATAATAAAATAACAAAATATTACAGTAAATAAAAACATGCCAAAAACATATTTGGTGACACAAAAAATTGATTCTAAAATTTTTAAAAGGGAGTAAATAGTAAAAAATAGCCATATGATTTTAAAGAAAAAGGGGGAAAAGGAAAAGGTTAAGTGAGAGAAATGGCTTTCCTATTAATCAATAGTAATCATTTCTCTGAAAATAGAAAAATTTGGGATTCTTTTAACTATTTTATTGTAGTTTAGGTAAGATGGTTATAACAGTGTTAAAGTATGTGTAAAAGTTACTATACCCCACCACCACCAAAATGTGCATGATCCTTCACTGCTATCCTTATGTCATCATTAGTCTGATTGCCATTATTCCCTGCCCTTCCTCTCACTATTTGTAAATCAATTTTGCAATTAAATACCAAGAATTTGTCATTGGTAAATACTGTCTATCTCTGGTTTTAAGATTCAGTTTTTTAATGGGCAAAGGAGTTAAATAGAGATTTCTCCATAGAAGATATAAGGTAACCAATAAACAAAATTTGACAACATTCTTTAAGAAAATAAAAATCAAAACTATAGACCTATTAAACTACTTGTATAACTATTACCACCCCAAATATAAATGTATGAGTAATGATAAAGATTTGGAAAAAATTACTTTTTAAACATTGCTGGGAGGGATATAAAATGATGATACTAATTTAAAATTCTTATGGTGGATCTTTAAAGCTTTTAAAGCTTTGTATAAACACATGTTTATACAAAAATATATACATGAGGGGTCAGAGCAGTGGCGCAAGTGATAAGGCGTCTGCCTTGCATTCGCTAGCCTAGCACAGACAGTAGGTCAATCCCCTGGCATTCCATATGGTCCCCCAAGCCAGGAGTGACTTCTGAGCTCATAGCCAGGAGTAACACTTGAGAGTCACCGGGTATGGCCAAAAAACAAATATGTATATATATATATATATATATATATATATATATGAAAATTTTATCAGGATTGTTTTAAATAGGCAAACAAATGTACACCAATGAATTGTGGTATGTCCACTAATAGACTATTAGTAAGCCATTGAAAAGTAATGTGAGGGGCCTGAGAGATAGCATGGAGGTTAGGGAGTTTCCCTTGCATGCAGAAGGACCATGGTTTGGATCCCAGCATCCCATATGGTCCCCTTAGCCTGCCAGGAGTGATTTCTGAGCGTAGAGTCAGGAGTAACCCCTGAGCGCTGCCGCGTGTGACCCAAAAACCAAAATAAAAAAGAATGAAAAAGTAATGTGAAATACAGTTATCTCACTTCTGGGAATTTACTCAAGAAATACAGAAACATTGATTTAAAAAAATAAATGCACCCATTTTTATCCCAGCAGACCCCAGAGAGTAGGAAGGAAAAGGAAAGAAAGTAGAGAGAAGGGTGAGAAGAGACAGAAGAGAAGCTACAGGAGGCAAGGGAATTCAAGAGAATTCTTGAATTCTGCAGGAGGCAAGGTCAAGAGAATTCTGGTATATCAGTGGTGGTAAGAAATAATAGAGCTAAACATCCAAACCACAGAGTCAACAACACTGAAATTATGAGACCCAAACTTTAACAACTGAACTTAAAAGGTGCATATCAAGATAGCAGGCTAGAGGGGGTTTGGGGGTGGGAAAGAAGGAAGGGGAACCTGAGAATACTGGTGGAAGGAAGTTGACACTGGTGGTGGGATTGCTACTGGAACTTTGTATATCTAAGATTCACCTATGAACAACTTTGTAAATCATGATGTTTTAATCACATTTTTAAAAATATAAAAACATCTTAAATTATGTGAACAAGATCAAGTTTACCAAAAGAGGGAAAATGGGTAGAAAAGGTAAATGAAGTCATTTAGATGGTGAAGAATGAAAACTAGACTTTTGGTGGCAAATAGATGTAGACTCATTAATATGTTGATTTTATAATGTTATACACCTCAAACCTATATACTGTTCTAAATCAATATTAGTTCAATTTAAAGAGTAAGCAATGTGGTGTTAATACATGCTAAACTATGAATAAAACTTGAAAACATTATATCACATGTAAAATATCCATAACAAATAAATCTATAAATAGATAAAATATATTAGTGTTTGCCTGGAGCTTACCTGGGAGGGTAGGGATGGGGACTTTGTAAGCAAAGGTAAAAGAGCTTCCTATTGGGAGTGATTGAAAATGTTATAGCATTTGTCTCTGACAGTTGCACAACTCTGACTATAATAAAAACACCAAATAGGGCACTTTGAAAAGATGAACTCAGTGGTACATTGGGTATATCTCAAATTTTAAACAGTGGTTATAGGGCCCGGAGAGATAGCTCAGCAGCGTTTGCCTTGCAAGCAGCTGATCCAGGACCAAAGGTAGTTGGTTCGAATCCCGGTGTCCCATATGGTCCCCCGTGCCTGCCAGGAGCTATTTCTGAGCAGACAGCCAGGAGTAACACCTGAGCATCGCCGGGTGTGACCCAAAAACCAAAAAAAAAAAAACAAAACAGTGGTTATAAATTTGTAGCAAGTAAAATCAGCATTGCTGGTGTGTGAATAAACAATGAAGCCAAAAGGAAAAAAAATTAAGCCTCAGAAACCTACTTGTGCATAAAGGAACTTGTTATGTGACATACATATCAGTGAAGAAATAATTTCATCAACAACTGATATTGTACAACTCAATATCTAAAATATTAAAAATATACATCCCCATTATTTATTGTGAATTTTAGCAGAATAAAAAAACTTGAATGTAAAAAAATGAGAACTGCTAATTTTATAATATATATATAGGGGCCAGAGATAGCATGGAGGTAAGGCGTTTGCCTTTCATGCAAAAGGTCATTGGTTCGAATCTGGGCATCCCATATGGTCCTTCGAGCCTACCAGGAGCAATTTCTGAGAGTGGAGCCAGGAGTAACCCCTGAGCACTGCCGGGTGTGACCCAAAAACAAACAAACAAACAAAAAAAAAATATATATATATAGTAAAATGACTTTAGGATATCATGAGTCAGATTTATTTTGTATTGTTTAAGGACACACCCAGAAGTACTTAGTGCTAACTCTGGTCTCTAAAATCACTACTGGAGGGGTCCAGCAACTATCTAGCTATATGTAGTGTTGGCAATCAAACGTGGGTCAGCCTATATCCAAGGCAAATGCTTTACCCATTATACTATTTTTCTGATCCCAAGAATCAAATATTTTGGAAAACTAAAATGCACAAGCCAAAATGAGGAAGACAGGTGTTTTGTTATATTAAAATTTAAAACTTTTGAAAAAAAATGAAAGATAAAAAATAGCTTAAAAATATCTAGTAAAGTAGTTTCTAGAATACATTAAAATAATTAAAATTAAATAATTTTTAAAATCTAACAATACAAACCATCCTTCTTTGGGGGGTTACACCCAACTTGTACAGGACTCAGGTGTTACTCCTGACTCTGTACTCAGAAATCACCCCTGGCAGACTCAGGGAACCTTATGAGATGCTGGGATTTGAACTGCTGTCCGTCCTGTATTGGTTGCATGCAAGGCAAATGCCCTACTGCTGTGCTAACGCTTTGGTCCCAATATAAACCATCTTTTAAGTATGATATTAAGTGTGAAAAGTGACCAGTAGTTTACAGGAAGTACCGATGTCAATTGTGAAAACTTCTCAAAATCCATTTGAGTCAGGGAAATATTAATTAAAACAATGAGGCATCACCTCTCACTCTTACTCTCTTAAGTATTTATGAAAAGCAATGAAGATGTGAGCAGAGAGCATCTGATAAGGTCTTACAGAAATAAAAATCAATAAAGCTATAGTGAAAATTATTGGCAGTATCTGGTAAAGATAATCACAATTATGTCCAGTTATCCTCATTTTTTATCTGTACCTTAGGGAAGAGAAAAACAAACACGTCCAAGAATTCATGAATAAGAACTTTAGTTTGCATTGCTTTTTATAACAGTGAGTCCTTGGATGCAACCAAGAATAAGAAATAAGAATAAGAAAACAGAAGGGAAACTTCTCCTGGGCCTGTCTGCCTGTGTTTCTGAATCTCTGAAGATCTCCTCAGAGGCCTAGGGAGCGCACCCCCAAAAACTGTCATCTAGAGGCCGCAGAAGAGCGTGGCCATGTACTCTTTCTAACCAATGAACCCCACCACAACACGCAGGAAAAACCACACTACAAGCGTGACAATGGGGAAACCTCGCAGGCAAACACCATGCACAGAGAATAAAGACGAAAGCTCAGATGACCTAATAAATTCCAACCAAGTGATTAACCTCTTGGATAAGGAACTTAAAATAGCAATATGGAAGATGTTTGAAGAACTCAAAGAAAGCATAGATCTATCTGAACAGAACACAAAGACAGAAATCAGAAAACTCCAAACTGAAATAACAGATCTGAAAAACACGGTAGCTCAACTAAAAACCTCAATGGATGACCTCGCCAGCAGGGTATCAGCAACTGAGGAGAGAATCGGAGTACTGGAAAATGTGATGCAGAAAAACTCAACACAACAGAAGAAATTGGAAAAGAACCTTAAGACAAACAAACAGGCAATGGAAAAAGTACTCAAGGAATGTGAAAAGGTGAAAATAGAAGTCTTTGATAAACTCAACAGAAACAACATAAGAATCATTGGAGTCCCAGAGATCCAGGTAGGATCCAGGAAGATCCAGGAAGAATCAACTGTCAAAGACATCATCAAAGAGATACTCCCAGAGTTAAAGACTACATGCAATCAAATCCTGCATACCCAAAGAGTACCAGCTAAAAGAGACCAAGAGAAAAACACCCCAAGACACACCCTTGTTACAATGACAAATCCCACAGATAGAGATAGAATACTGAAAGCAGCAAGATCAAAAAGGGAAATTACATTCAAAGGAGCATCCCTAAGACTTACAGCAGGCATGTCACATGAAACTCTCAAGGCCAGAAGACAGTGGTGGGATATTGTGACAACACTGAATGAAATAAATGCCTCACCGAGAATACTACAACCAGCCTGACTCACGCTCAGGTTTGAAGGAAAATACATAGCTTCATGGATAAACAACAGCTCAGAAACTTCACAGATGATAAAACAGCCTTAAAGGAAAAACTGACAGGTCTACTCTAAGACAATAGAGACCAACAAACACAGCAAACTTATCTACAAAGATGACATTAAATCCTATGACAATCATCTCCCTAAATGTCAATGGACTAAATTCACCAATTAAAAGACACAGAGTGGCAAAATGGGTCAAAAAGATAAATCCAACCTTCTGTTGCCTACAAGAAACACATCTGAATAGTCAAAACAAACATAGACTCAAAATCAAAGGCTGCAGGAAAATCATTCAAGCAAATAACACCCTCAAAAAAGCTGGAGTGGCCATATTAATATCTGATGACACTAACTTTATACTCAGAAAAGTGGTAAGGGACAAAGATGGACACTATGTACTAATCAAGGGATATATGCAACAGTAAGAAATCAGACTATTAAACATATATGCACCCAATGAGAGACCAGCAAATTATCTAATACAATTACTGACAAATCTGAAAGAAGAAATCAATAATAACACAATAATTGTGGGAGACCTCAACGCGGCCCTATCAACACTTGATAGGTCAACCAGACTGAAACCCAACAAAAACATACTAGCCCTGAAAAAAATAATGGAAGAAAGAAAATTAGTAGATATATATAGGACACCCCATCCAAAAAAACTGGATACACATTCTTCTCCAATGTACATGGGTCATTCTCCAGGATAGACCACATGCTGACACATAAAACATACCTTCATAAAATCAAGAGGATAGAAATCTTTCAGGCTACCTTTGCTGACCACAAGGCTCTGAAATTAGATATGAACTACAAAGCCACACAGAAGAAAAATTTTAACAATTGGAAATTAAACACCCTGCTACTGAACAACCAGTGGGTCTGAGATGAAATCAAAAAGGAAATCAAAACTTTCCTGGAAACAAATGATAATGAAGACACAAACTGCAATAATCTATCAGACACAGCAAAAGCGGTCCTGAGAGGAAAATTTATATCTCTACAAGCACATATCAGGAAGAAAGAAGGGACATCCCTGAATAACTTAACGACACAGCTCAAAAAATTAGAAAAATGACCAAAAAAAGGAACCAAAAATAGGGAGACAGAAGGAAATAACAAAGCAGAAAGCTGAACTCAATGAAGTGGAAAACCAAAAAACAATCCGAAAGATCAACAAAAGCAGAAGTTGGTTCTTTGAAAAAATAAACAAGATTGATAGACCATTGGCAAAACTCACAAAGAAAGAGAGAAAAAATCTGATAACCCGTATTAGAAATGAAAAGGGGGGAGATCACGACAGATATTGCAGAGATCCAAAGGGTAATCAGAGACTACTTTGAGAAACTTTATGCTACTGAACATGAAAACCTAGAAGAAATGGAAAAATTCTTGGACACTTATAACCTTCCACGTTTAAGTAAGGAGGATGTAGCATATCTAAACACCCCCATCACTACTGAGGAAATTGAAACTGTAATCAAACATCTGCCATAAAAGAAAAGCCCAGTCCCAGGTGGATTTCCTAATGAATTTTTTCAAATATTTCAAGAGGAGCTACTACCAATCCTAACCAGGCTCTTCCATGAAATTGAAAAAAACAAGAACACTCCCAAACAGCTGTTATGAAGCCAACATCACCTTGATACCAAAATCAGACAGAGATGCTGCTAAAAAAGAAAATTACAGACCAATATCTCTGATGAATGCAGATGCAAAGATCCTCAACAAAATCCTGGCAAATAGGATCCAATGCATCATCAAGAAGATCATACTACGACCAAGTAGGTTTCATCCCAGGAATACAAGAATGGTTTAACATCCATAAATCTATCAACATCATACACAACATCAACAAGAAAAAAATAAAAATCACATGACCATATCAATAGATGCAGAGAAAGCATTTGATAAGGTCCAACACCCATTCTTGATCAAAACTCTCAGCAAGATGGGAATGGAAGGAACCTTTCTCAATCTAGTTGAAGCCATCTACCACAAGCCACTGGCAAATATTATCCTCAATGTAGAAAAACTAAAAGCCTTTCCTCTAAATTCAGGTACAAGACAAGGCTGTCCGCTATCACCACTCCTCTTCAACATAGTACTAGAAGTTCTTGCTATAGCGATCAGGCAAGAAAAAGATATCAAGAAAATTCAGATAGGAAAGGAAGAAGTCAAGCTCTCATTGTTTGCAGACAACATGATACTCTACTTAGAAAACCCTAAAGACTCTACCAAAAAGCTTTTAGAAACATTAGACTCATATAGCAAGGTGGCAGGCTACAAAATTAACACACAGAAATCAATGGCCTTTTTATACAACAATAATCATAGGGAAGAGAAGAAAGTCAAGAAGGCAATCCCATTCATATTTGTGCCACACAAACTCAAATATCTTGGAGTCAACTTGACCAAAGAAGTGAAGGACCTATACAAAGAAAACTATAAAGCCCTGCTTCAAGAAATAAGAGAGAACACATGGAAATGGAAATACATACCCTGCTCATGGATTGGCAGGATTAACATCATTAAAATGGCATTATTCCCCAAAGTATTATACAGATTTAATGTGATCCCCTTAAAAATACCCATGACATTCTTCAAAAAAGTGGATCAAACACTTATGAAGTTCATCTGGAACAATAAACACCCTCTAATAGCTAAAGCACTCCTATGAAAAAGGAAAATGGGAGGCATTACTTTCTCCAACTTTGAACTGTACTACAAAGCAATAGTTATCAAAACAGCATGGTATTGGAATAAAGACAGACCCTCAGATCAGTGGAATAGGCTTGAGTTCTCAGACATTGCCCCCCCAGACATATAATTACCTAATTTTTGACAAAGGAGCAAGAAATCCTAAGTGGAGCAGGGAAAACCTCTTCAACAAGTGGTGCTGGCAGAACTGGTTAGCCACTTGCAAAAAAGCAAACATAGACACCCCCCCAGTTAACATCATGTATGAAGGTAAAATCCAAACGAATTAAAGACCTTGATATTAGACCTAATCCCATAAGGTATATAGAACAACATGTTGGTAAAACACTCCATGACATTGAGACTAAAGGCATCTTCAAGGAGGAAACTGCACTTTCCAAACAAGTGGAAGTAGATATCAACAGATGGGAATACATTAAACTGAGAAGCTTCTACACCTCAAAAGAAATACAAGATACAGGATACAAGAGTCACCCACCGAGTGGGAGAAACTATTCACCCAACACCCGTCAGATAAGGGGCTAATATCCAAAATATACAGGGGACTTGACAGAACTTTACAAGAATAAAACATCTAATCCCATCAAAAAATGGGGAGAAGAAATGAACAGATGCTTTGATAAAAAAGAAATACAAATGGCCAAAAGGCACATGAAAAAAATGCTCCTCGTCACTAATCATCAGGGAGATGCAAATCAAAACAACAATGAGATACCACCTTACACCATAGAGATTGACGCACATCACAAAGAATGAAAACAATCAGTGCTGGCGGGAATGTGGAGAGAAAGGAACTCTTATCTACTGCTGGTGGGAATGCCATCTAGTCCAACCTCTATGGAAAGCGATATGGAGATTCCTCCAAAATCTGGAAATTGAGCTCCCATTTGACCCAACTATTCCACTCCTAGGGATATACCCTAAGAACACAAGAACACAATACAAAAACCCCTTCCTCACACCTATATTTATTGCAGCACTATTCACAATAGCCAGGCTTTGGAAACAACCAAGATGCCCTTCAACAGACGAATGGCTAAAGAAACTGTGGTACATATACACAATAGAATATTATGCAGCCATCGGGAGAGATGAACTTTTCCTATACATGGATGTACATGGAATCTATCATGCTAAGTAAAATAAGTCAGAGGGAGAGAGAGACGCACAGAATAGTCTCACTCATCTATGGGTTTTAAGAAAAATAAAAGTCATTTTTGCAACAATCCTCAGAGACAATGAGAGGAGGGCTGGAACTTCCAGCTCACTTCATGAAGCTCACCACAAAGAGTGGTGAGTGCAGTTATAGAAATAACTACACAGAGAACTACCATAATCATGTGAATGAATGAGAGAACTGGAAAGCCTGTCTAGAGTACAGGTGGGGGTGGTGTGGGATGGAGGGAGATTTGGAACATTGGTAGTGGGAATGTTGCACTGGTGAAGGGGATGTTCTTTACATGACTGAAACCTAATCACAATCATATATGTAATCAAGATATTTAAATAAAAAAGAATAAGAAAACAGATAAGGAAAGTGTTGGATTAGCAGATTAATGAATGAATGAGATCTCTATGTAGCAATATAGTTAAACTTCAAAGACATGACATTCATTGCAATGGTTCAGAATTATGCATGCTACTCTGATATGATATATGTAAATTTTAAATAGTCAAAACAATATGTCATTCATTTGGTACATACTTACATGTAAACTTTTAAGGCATGGAAAGAAAAAGTTGACATCAACTTCATTTGGCAGTTACCTCTAGAGTGTGAGGAGGGATAACAGATGGAGTGCCCTTTCCCTTAACTGGATCTGCCATGTTTTGTTATTCAATAAACTCATCCAAACATAGTAAAATACTAACAGCTACTAAATTTTGGCAGTATCTAAACAGGTGTGGTCTTCTTTTTGTTTTGTTTTGGGGCCAAACCTGGCTATGCTCAGGGGTTGCTCCTGGCTATGTACTCTGAATCATTCCTGGCAATGCTCAGGGAACCATCTGGGATCTGGAGTCTCTTACCTGGGCAAGACAAGCACTATATTATTTATACTGTGTACCTAAGGTTTGGTACACCCACTGTACTAGTATAGTATAGTATAGTATAGATAGTATACCACTATACTATCTCTTCAGCCCTGATTAAAATTAATTCCTTTTTAATTATATCTTTATTTAAGCACCATGATTGCAAACATATTTGTAGTTGGGTTTCAGTCATAAAAAAGAATGCCCCCTTCACCAGTACAACCTTTCCACCACCAATGCCTCCTATTTCCCTCCTCCCATAACCCCTGCCTCTATATGAGACAGGCATTTTATTTCTTTCATTCACTACCATTGCTATGATAGTTGATAGTTGTTAGTGTACTTATTTTTCTAACTGTACTCACCACTCTTTACCACTCTTCATATTGTGGGCTGGTCTTCCAGCCATTATTTCTATTGTCTATGGGTATTATTACAATGCTGCCTTTTGTTTTTCTCAAATTCCACAGATGAGTGAGACTATCCTGAGTCTGATTTATTTCACTCAGCATTGTAAGTTTCCATGTCTATCCATGTACAGGAAAATTTTATGACTTCATTTTTTCTGACAGCTAAGTTTTTGTTAGAAGGGAAAAAATATATATATAGGGGTCTTAAGACTGAATTCGGGAGATGGGTAAGAAATTGGTAGTAATCATGCAGAAATATTATTCAAACAAAAGGAGTTCCCTGAAGGTGTGAAGAATAAATGAAAAATAAAGAAGGGGAGATTTAGTAGGTAGAGTTGAGAGAACTTGATGACAAATTTAAGTAAGAAAAAGACAAAATTATTATGCAAATTCCACTGAGGCAGCCAGATGATTTGATTGAGTTAGAAATTGGGAACAACTTGACCTAACAGCAGGTTATCCTACCTCACCAGCTATTGATAAGACAAAATCAGAAGACTTGTCACCCTTTGGTCTGTGCAAAAGCCAAGATCGCGCTCTACAGATGACTGGCTGATAGAAACATGACTGGGCAATATGTATCCTGGGACCAATAAAAAAAGCCCTAGTCTAGGGTTTGATCTACGACCTGCACAACAACCATCATTTCTAATTCCTGAGGTCTGATTCAGACTATAACAACTGAATGAATGGGTCTTCTGGAAACATAACGAAATACGCTATCCCAGGTTCCATCTTAGGATCAGCCCAAGGACCAAGACCACCAACCACAGAAGATTGATTAAAATGACACTGAGAGAACAGAACTTCTAGAACCACAAAGAAAGACTTCATAAGTTCCATCCTTGACCTATGCAGAGACTGAGATCTCCAGATACAGAGACCTGACTTTACCACCCAGGACAGAGCAGAAGTCTTCCATACACCACAGAAGCACCAACGGGAGAGTAAATGAACTAGAAAGGAGTCTATAGTAAATCCCATGACAATATACTCCAAGGGTGGAGAAACCCTGTATCTCTTAGGCCAAGGGAATTCCTTTTTGAATGACCCCAATGTTTACTGTGCCTATGCAGGAGGGGAAAATAAAACAAAAAGCACAAAATAATCTTTTTTTTAATTTATCTATTTTTTGTCGATTTCTTTGATTTGGTGTGGATATTGAACTTGTTGTCTCCATTTTTATTTTTTTCTTTCTTCTTTTCTCTTCTTCTGTTTTGTGCTCTGTCATGTTTTTTTTTTATTTCAAGACCATGGCTATTATGTGGTGCCTATCTTTATTGCTGTAGTGCTCACTGAATATTTTTTTGATACTTCTTTTTATACTGTTGTGGTGTTTCACCTTCTTTTTCCCCTTCATCTCTCAAACCGAGGATGAGAGCCTCTAGAAGGACTCTGCCCATTTTTGGCATATTTGATTTTTACCCCATATTATTTATTACTTTTCTCTTATTCAACAAAACCACATAACTTCAACTCTCTAGTCCCGCCTCCCAACTAGAGGGGGATATAATGGACGTACCATGACCAAACAGTTGTAAGATCACTAAGTAGTAAGCTAGGCACAGAGGGGACCACTCATTCTAGCAGCCCCGGGGGTGAGAGTGGAGGATATGGGAGGCAGGACAGGAATGGAGGTGGAGGGAGGACAATTCGGTGATGGTAATTCCCCTGATTCAATGTTAGTATGTACCTAAAATATTACTGTGAACAATATGTAAGCTACTATGATTAAAATCAAAATTATAAAAAAGAAAGAGAGACCAGACTACTTGAATAAGATCATCAATTAAGGTAAGGAAATGCTTGTTTTGAGGTATCAGGCAAACTAAGAGACCTCTGGTCCATGATCAGAAGTATAACTTGAGGCTCAAGAAAAGCAGCTGGTAAATGAAGACCGGGTATAGTAGGAATAGAAGGGGAAAAACTTGTAATGAGGAAGGGGCAGAACAGCAGGTAATGCATTTGTCTTGCCTGCTGTCAATCCAGGCTTGATCACCAGCACCCTCATATGATCCCCCTGAGCAATGCCAAAAGTGATCCTTGAGTGTAGAGCCAGGAGTTCCTAACCAATATATCTGAGCATCACCCAGTGTGACCAAAAAAACAAACAAACAAAAAAAAAAAAAACAGAAAAAGAGAATTAAGGCTCAGGGGAGTAGGGAGCATTAAGTGCAGAGAAGCAGAGTTGCTGTCATGAATGGAAAAACCAGTGCTATCTGGTGCTCATTTAGGTGAACTCAAATCCCCAAATTCTGAGTCTAGAACCATCTTGATCTGGGAACAAAATAGAATGGACAAGTGGCTTGCACCAGCAAATATAGGCATTCCCTTTAAGGTTTGATGGCTGGAAGCAATATACACTCCTATTAGCTCCTCTTGTCCTTTAAACTAGGCATTAATTCCCCTGACATTAATTGTTCCAGAGTTTATTGTGAGGATCTGATAAACTCTTACTTAGGTGAATCACACACATAGTCACTGTGTTGGCAATAGTCATGATCTTTCTTATGACCAAAATGGAGAAAGATAAGTTATTAGCCAGTGGTGGACAAAAGATGTTGAATATATGCAGAAGCTTAAAGTTATAGGGCAAAAGCTTGGAGAGTTAGTAGTAGAGATGTTGATGGCTACCTGGAGAGATATGGAGCTAAAAAGCATAGTACAAGCCAAAGGTCAATGAAATGTTGGGAGCAGTGACCTTCCATGACAGAAAGAGGAAAGACAGACAGGATGCAGACAGAGACACTCTTGAAAGGAACAGAAAGAGTGAGGCACAATAATTCAGAAAATGAATGCAAGTATAGGAGGCTGTCTTTTTACTGTAAAAAAATTATTGGAGAGCTGCATATACCAAAAAGAGAGGCACTTTGGAGAATGGGAGAGTATCCAAGAGAGGCATCTTTCTAGGCAGCCTTGGGAGCCCAAAGAGGATGGGGACCAGGAATTCGCAGGGCTTTACTCACAAGAAGCCAAGCAAATGCTAGTGTTCTGTATTGGTCCAGAATTTTCACCATCTGATAAATGAGCAGACAAGACCCAGTGGAGCAGGTAAATACTAGTTGGCACCAAGGAATAGGTGACAAGAATAGGTGCATCCAGACACTGGTATTCAATGACAGTGGGAGCTTGACAGGTTAACAAGATGAGGAAATGAGGCAGGAAGCTGGTATTGGCCAGTGGTTGGCTCTGAGTTTCATATCACTGAGCTGGAGAGACAGACCCACTTCAGGTCTTGGGCATTGGGCTTTCAAGCCAGTACACTGACCATGGAAATCTGCTTTGTTCTTCCAAGGCATTCTTTGGGATTCCAAGCCAGTACACTGACAATTAGAAATCTGCCTCCTGACTCACTTCAGACATAAGGGTGAGGGGTGTGAAGAGACTTGATTGTGCAAAAAGGAACTCAGACAGAGCTTAGAGGTGGTACCCCAATCCCTGAGAACAGAGAAATACATACACATCATCCTCCAAGACAGCAAAGGGTTAAGAAAAGCGCTAGAAACCTGCATACTTTTATTACATTATAGGGATGTTATTGCATTATAAATAATGCCATAGGATGCATTATTTATACATTTAATATCAGGCTTGCTTATAAGTCAGATCGCTTCACTTTTAGATAAATACTCCGTCTGGAGCCCACCTCCAGCATCTAGGCGCACTCTCTCAGACAGCGGAGGGAGGGCAGACACATGTCAGAGACTGTGCAAGCCTGTGATGGGAAGCAGATAATGTCTTTATGAAAACTAACAGATGGCTCTTTTGAAAGCTTTTTCAGTTCTTCTCTATTCTGATAAGAGTGGGTAAGCAAGACACTGGAGAGAGTTTTATGGGTTTACATTGATAGTCCTAAGAGCCTAGAGCCTAGGAGACAGAGGCCAAGAGCACATGAATGGGGTGCAAGTCTAAGAAGGGAGGTCATCTGGCTGCTGGTTCCCCTCGTTGCTGGTTTGCATCAGGGTACAGAACAGGACTGTATCCTGGGTAACTAAGTAAACAGTGAAAGCAGAAATAGTGAAAGCAACTTTCTCATGTTTCCAGCTGTCTATTTTTTTTTAAGAACCCTCACCCTGATCACTTCCCAAGTTCCAACACCTTGACCAGAGGTGACAGGAGATCTAGAAATAAACTAGATTGTGTTATCCTGGTCCTTGAAGCTTGCCACCTATAGCAGTTAGGGCAGAGAAGGAACCACTTTGATGATGATAGAAATGATCACTCTGGACAAGAACTGGAGGTTCTTTAAAGGAGGTAAACTGAAAGGAGGTAAAGTGATATGCATGATACCTGTTCAGTAACAATATTACACACTACAATGCCTAAATGGAAAATAGGGAGAGAGAGAGTTTCTGCTATTGAGGTGGCAAGGGGGTAGGCAAGGGGGAGGCTGGAGGAAAACCAGGGATATTGGTGGCTGGAAATAAACACTGGTGAAGAGATGGGTGTTGTACATTGTATGACTAAAACTCAATGATGAACAGCTTTGTAACTATATATCTCATGGTCATTGAGTTAAAGAAAAATTTTAAACTAGCTTATATCAGTCATACGTCATTCAGAGGAAGAGACTTAAGAGTTACAATCATGATCTTTAAACAACTACATCAAAAGCCAAGACAAAGACTTAAAGCAGTCACTGGGGAGAGAGACAACCCCAGCCAGGAAGCATAATGATCATGATAATGATTTTTAGGAATGTGTATGTATGTGTCCACCACATACCACGTTGTAGTAGTGGAGTCAGGCAGAGCCCAGACCTGTGGGAACTAACCCTAGGATCATTTCAGAGACTCCTGATGTAACAAGTAAAGAAGCAAGAATAGGGAGAGATAAGCAGAAAACATCTGAGTGACCACTGCATTCATGTCTTGTGAAGGGGGAGGGCATATATTGGAAGGAGGAGACATATATATGTCTCCTGTGCCAACTCCCTGAAGAGGACTAAAAGTACATGTGTAGCCCTGGAGAAAAGAGTAGAGAAAAGTTTCCCTGAGAGTCAGATGCTGAAACTTCACAGTTCCACAGAATGAAAGACTTAAAAATAATGAGGGCTTTAAGGTCCAGGTGGGGAGCTTGTGGGGATCATTCTAGAACAGAGCTTTCCAAATTTATTTGATCTATTCCATCCTTTTTATACCAAAAATAATTCAGTGTCCCCATAAAAACATACCTTCTTTAAGCAAGCAAATGGAGAATACCAAACCAGAAGAGATAGAGCAGAGCTATAAGCATACATGCCTTACACACAGCAACCTTGGCTTGATCCTCAGACTATATACGTCTCCTGAGCACTTTCAGGAATGATCCCTGAGCACAGAGCCAGGGATAAGCCTGAAAACTTTTGTGTGTGCCCCCAAATCAACAAGTAAACAAAAACAGAAAGTGCTGCTCAATTGCACCTGAGGCTACTACTGCCCCCCCACCTGGATTATTCCAACAACCCCCAGGAATCAGTGTTATCCAGTATTCTGTGGATGTTACCTTCACAGGATGTCACATGAGGGAAGCTAGAGAAGATAAAGGAAAGAAAGACATGATGTGATTCCAGTTTTATGTTCTTTTTTATAGATTTTGTGTTGGGAGGAGGAGAGGTATGCTGAGACCCTAGAGAAGGATAAAAGTATACATATAGGAATAGAGGTCCAAGGAGAAGACAATATTGGCTCAAAAGACTGTAACACAGGGTTGGTATGCTGGAGTCCCAGGTTTTAGTCTTGGCATCACAAGTTCCCTCACGCACTACTGAGGAGAGAAAAAGAGGACTAGGGAGGAAGGACACAAGGGAGAGAAATTTTTAAAAAGTACATAATGGAAAAATAAAAAGCACTGCTGATAGGGAGGGTCCAGCTGCATCCAGAAGTTCCCCTGACATAGGTAAGAGCAAGAAGTGTGTGAAGGAAGTATCAGGATGGGGACAAAGATACTGAGTACTGGAGCAGAGAATGGTCATGAGTGTGACCCCTACACTATGAACACCCAAGTTGGCTGAAGTGGAGCCAACAGTGAGCACTTAGGATCAAGGCAGTTCTCAGGGAAAACTGAAGCTGGCACCTGTGATGTGTCCATTGCAGAAATCTGTAATGTCCCAGGTACCCCTAGACAGCCTCAGCTCACCTCAGAAGTTGCTCTTCAGTCCTGTTGGAAGTTTACATGTGCTCCCTCAAAAATTCACTGAGCCTCTGTCCCAGAGCAAGCAACAGTGTCTGAAGACAGTGTTTTTTAAGCAACGGTGTGATTAGTAGAGATCATCAGGGATGATGAGCAGGTTCTCAGTCACAGGGTAGTATCCTGGGGGAGAGAAAGAGGGGTGCTCCTGGGTGAAGACACAGGGAGAAACCAGATACCTGCAGCCAAGGAGATCAGCTCAGCAGGAAAACCAGCTGGTATCTTGTCCTCAGAAGAGAGACCACAGATTTCTGTGGCTTAGGCCATACAGCCATGCATGAGAGCAGCCCTAAACAATCTCCTGCACTCTCATAAAACTGTGAAAGCCAGCCACTGGGCAGAGAGGGTTTCGTAGGACTCTCCAAGAAGAGTAGTCTTACCCTGAACCACAAGAAGTGTCACAAGCATGAACATGCTATCCCACTAGACCCTATAAAGAGTACTACAGGAAGAAGAGGAGACAAGACACACATGCTTGGTTTGACCAAACTGGCTTCCAGTCCCAGCTTAATTCATGCTAGGCTACCTAAGCCCCCCAGGACTCAATTTATTCATCTATTAGTGAGGGCTATAGTATTATTCACTCAAGACTTTCAAGAAAATTACAAGAGCTCTCAGGCACATCTCTTGACCCAGCACACAGTGGTCAAGGGACACGGTGCCCCTGTGTGGGCAGCTCTTTGGGTTACTATGTTTTCAATGTGCAGCAAAGAAATCGGCAATCAAGATTTGAGTTAAATTATAGAAAAAAGTCCCAGATTACTGAAGCCACTACTTGTGCCCATATTGGGCTCAAGCTCTGATCTGGGGCACATCCTAGGCTTCATCCATTCTTGTTGTCCTCAGATGCCCATGTAGATGAACAGTGTGTGCCCCACCCTGAGGTTACCAATTGTATCCACACACAGGAAGAAGGGGTAACCATAATGGAGTCCTAGTGTCCCTGGGAGGAAAGACAAGACACCCCTAGTAAAAGGCACCAAGACTTCCTACTGAACAAAAGCACCCCTGAGCCCCCAGGGGCCCCAGCTCCAGGATTAGAGCCTTCCCTCAGCAAATTATAGCAATAAATATGGTCTGCCTTAATAAATGAGTTACCACAGTGGCAAATTCTGACACAGAGAATAACTTTTCAATAAAGGCTTAGAGGGTTATTAATAACGTTAATGCAGTGCCTTGTAAGTCCCAGCCTCACCATTTGAGCCTCAAGCCCTCCTCTCTGGCCAGTTTTCTCAGGATTAGAGTAGCAAGGGCCCAAAGCTACAGCCACAGTGGTGGTCTGAGATGAAAGAAAACTGGATCACTTGGTGCAGGAGTCCACTGAGAGCTTGATTCCCCATTTGCCAACCAATGCCCTTCCCAGAACACTACCCTCAGGCAGCACAAGGAGGCAAGGGCATTATTCTGAGGGGGATTGACCTGGGCTCGAGTCCTTGCTGAGATCCTGTCCATGACCCACTCCATGTCCCCCTCACCCTAACCCCACTGCTGTGCTGTCAGCTGCCTCTGCATGCTTATTGCCCAAACCCCAGCAGGTGGCAGAGTAGCTCACTGACCCTCCCCACTTTCCACTGGCTCCCTTCAGTTGTAGGGTGACCATCATCAATCCTGATCTAAAAAATCTAGGAACTCTAATTCTCAGTACTATAGGGCTGAACATTTGGCCTTGTGAATTCCCACACATTCTCTTTCCCTCAAACTCCTGCACAATGGCAGGTCCTCGAATGAGAAATAATTCTTGGGGTTTTCAGTCAGGACTCACAAACTCTTTTGAGCTTTGAGAGCCAGGACCTTCCTGCAGCAACTACTCAACTCTGCTGCTGTAGCAGGAAAACAAGTAGGGGTAATACACAACAAAAGAAATAGAGCACCTCAGTAAAAAACTCAATTTACAAAGTAGGTAATATGCAAGTTGATCCCTGTTGTGAATTTGCTGAACTTTATTTGAAGACTCTAAGACTTGTGTTACTGTGAGAATATCCTCATGGCAACACCCTTCTGTCTTCTATCAGTGTGAATTTTTACTCATTTAGTACATTTATTATCCTGAATAACAAAATTACATTGAGGCCAGGAGACTACTTTCAGAACATCTCTAATATAGGTCAAGAATTATGGAAGGTAGGGGGTATCAAGGACTGAAATCCAGGCCTCACACATGAGATCTAGAGCTCTATTACTGAGTATGGATCTGGAAGCTTTCTTTGAGACTACTGAAGCACAGCAGAGACTATAACTTTCAACACATGCGTCTAGGCATGTATGGGTACTATAGCTAAAGTATATGACCCTTCAGTGAACATTGAAACTGGAAAAAATGTGTAAACACCAGGCCAGGAATGTGAATTTCAAAGATCACTATGCCTCGTACAAATCTGTCATACAGCAACCACAAATGAAAGGGAAAGAAGGATAAACAACAATAAATAAGTAATGTTCAGTCATTATCTGGGTGACTATAAATGAAGCCCATCACCTCCTTCAGCCTCTGTTTATTCAGCTGTAAAATGGAGGGAGAAGAAGTTTTAGGCAGCTGAAGATGCTGAAGATGTGAATCAATTTATAGAGTGTAAGACACAGTTAGTTCCATAAGCAGCAACTGACATTGTCACTACATCTAGAACAATAGCCTACTGGGTCCAGCGATAACAGGTTCTTTGGATACTTTATTTACCACTCAGGCTTCTCCTCTGTAAAGTGAGAGTTAATGCTGCCTGCAAAAGAAAAGATTACTCCTGTCATTTTACACTCTAAATGAGAAATTGAAAAAGTCTACTGGATGTTGGTCTTTATAAATAAAGTTTTATTGGAACATAGTATACTCATTAGCATTTCTATTGTCCTATGATTCCTTTCCCACCACAGCTGAGTAGCTGTAAGAGTGACTGAAGGTCCTCACAGCATGAGCAATCAGGCCCTTTATAAAAAAAAATATTGCCAACTTCTAGTGAGAATGACTGTGGAAGAACACAGGCTACTCATCTCTCTCCCCCATACTTCAGTGAATGTATCTTATTTTCAGGATTCCAGTATCAGGGCTAACATTTTGTCAAATTTTATTTTGGAAGAATGTCCTGCACTATGCCTTGAGATCTTTTAATTTCTAGAGTTACTGTACAGTCAGCTATATTCTGCCAATCTGTGGTCCATACACATGGGACATCACTTAACCATCTATTCAGTTATTCAATAGCTTACACCTCTGGTACTAAGGAAAATGTCATCAATGCTCCACCCTGATGGCAACTGGTAAAACATGCCATATACATGCAATGAAGAAGTGCTATGATTCTGGGAGTGTAGCGTGAGGCTCATTCTCCTTCCTTATATGACACATTGCCCCAACTATTGAAGGAAGGGACAAGAAAAAACTTAAAACTCAATAGCATCTCATTCACAAACTTCACCCTGTTGGTTCCAACCAGGGACTCATTGATTTCTAATTCACTCAATGGAAGAAAGGAAAAGGTGTCATGGAGCACCTATGAGGTAAAAAGGACAGCCAAAGAAAGAGGCAAGAAGAGAAGGGGGAAATCTAATCACATGGTCACATGGTCTAATCCCTGGTCACATGGGGGCCAAACTCAAGCAAGTGGCCAGGAAGATTCACAATTACCCCCACAAAGGATATGATGCTGGATTCCAACCCACCATCACTCCCTTTTTCCAACTCTCATGAAGCCTCCACCCAACCAGGATATCTTGTCACTCATCTCTTTCTATTCTCTTCCCAAGGATACTGCAAAATAACTTGGCATAGCACACCCTTCATTTATTTATTCACTCATTCATTCCTTTTGTAAGCCCATATCAGTTGAATACATCAGAACAGTGATCACTCCAGATTCCATTTGTGCCTTCATGACAATTATATCCAGGTTCCATAATTTATACTCTACAAATATATGTTGACAAAAAGAATTTTCCCAACCTATTGGAATTTTGGTGAGCCTGACCACGCTCTTTTACTTGTCAAGACAGCACTACAGTCAGAAAAGACTTTTAGAAGCACCTAGAAAGCCATTGGACACCCTTATCTATGTCCCTATAGCTGTTTCTCCACATGCCTTTCATGTATATATCCATTCTAGTTCCTTCTCAGACATTTTGATCAAATGCCACATGTCAGATTTTCATAGGATACTGTGGATATAAAAAGGAAGGCATAAGGGTGAGGACACACCTCAATGGGTGTGGGCCCATTGAGGGTATCAGCCTCAAGAGATGTCTAAATCACTCCATCCTTTATTCCAGAGTGTTTAATGGTCTAGCTTGAGGTCGATGGCTGCAGTTTGCTGTTTCCTGTCTGTGCCTGTGGAGACATGGGACCTTGAGAACACTTAGAGATGCCTACTATCCTCAGAACGGAGATCAGTTTCACTGAAGTCGACTATAACTGAACTCCTCTCTAGAAAAAAACACATCTCATGACAGGAAAGGCCTAAGCCTAGTTCTGGAGCTCTCCAACTGGTAGGGCTGCTTCCTTCACTGTGCCTCAGTTTCCCTCTCAGTGATCTGCAGGCAATGGTCCTGATCTAGAAAGACTGTGCAGATAAGAGACTGAGTGCTGCCTGAAGCCTTTCGTGTGACCAAAGCATGAAAGGCTACAGAGGTGGTAGGCACAACACCGAACTCAAGAATAATAGAAACAAGTCCTGGATAAGACAGAGAGAAAACCCTCTCAGTACCACACACTCTGCTGAGCCCTAGGTATACCACTTCCTCTTTATGAAAACCCTAAAGGTAAGCTGCTGGGATCCTTTCAAAATTAGCAGCCCAGAAAAGCCAAGCAATTTGCCCAAGATCACACAGCCAACTGGGTACAAAACCAACCAGATCCCTTCTATTGAGAATCAAAGACTAACCATAACTCTATACTAGGTCAGTCCCTTCCTATCCCCATCACGCTGGAAGCCCTCCTACCCAGCCTGGCACCTTTT
Source organism: Suncus etruscus (assembly GCF_024139225.1). NCBI lineage: Eukaryota > Metazoa > Chordata > Mammalia > Eulipotyphla > Soricidae > Suncus > Suncus etruscus. Next base: position 19,522,840 of record NC_064856.1, on the reverse strand, counting down.
GACCTCCTCTCCTTTCTGAGCTGGTGCCCGAGAAGTGACCTACTCCTTGCCAAGCCCCCACCAAGCCCTCAGCCTGACCCCCACGTAATGAAGGAAATTAATACGGCCCAGCCTCCAGCCCTGCCGAGCTGCTTCCCAGCAGCCCCAGCCAGGCCTCTAATTGATTAGGCCATAAAGCCTGGGCACTAAATTGAAAGGAGCCGCACTAATTCTCTTTTATGTTAAATTTCTGTCTTTCCCCTTTATCGAATTCCCCCCTCCAATGTCCCTTTCCCTCCCCATCATGGGCATGCTGTGGGCCTGTTTTTCCCATGCACAGATTAAGTACCTAATCAAAATCTTGTCTCCCCTAATGGCATAAAATTGAAAGATAGATATTGCACTTTACACAGCTGATTAAACACTCGAATGTGGCTAAATGCTTAAAGGGCTTGTTACATTAACTAACTCTGTCATCTGCCCACTGCCTTATAATTGCATGTGCTGGGGCTGCTAGATGCGAGGAAGGCACAGCAGGATGGTGTTTCAGGCCCCCTCCCAGCAGGGATCTTCTCTGCCCATTCCGAAGGGATCTCCAGCATTAAGCTGAGCCCAAGTGCAGAAAGTCTGAGCTAAGGGGTGGCCACCATGTGCCCCTCTGGCCTAATTGGTGATGGGACATGAAAGTTGGACTTCCTCTCCATGCCTCTATAGTAATCCCTCCCCTTCCATTGCCTGCATCCCAGTTTTCCCCAAACGCAGACACTTCCCAGCCCTCACTTCCACAGTCCCTCTAAAGACTGCTTTTTTGCCCTCAGGCGTGTCAATAGCTTCCTGATCCCTTTTAGAGGAGACACCCCTGTACACTGGGAACAAGCTGTCAGGCTTGTACTTTGATCTTTGACCTCCCTTCCCCATCATCTGCAGTGGTTCATTTGTTCTTTGATAAGAAGGATTCTTGAGTTTCATATACAGGCAGGAGTTGGGGAGGATAGGGATGGGTGGGAGGGGGTTTTGGTGGTGAGAAGGTTGCACTGGTGAAGAGGGTGTTTTGTTTATGACTGAAACCCAACTACAATCATGCTTGTAATTATGGTACTTAAATAAAGATTTTACTAAAAAAGAAAGAAGGATTCTTGAGATCTATGATAATGAAATATGGCAGGAAGTCCTTATGGCCCCACACCAAGGGCCTGGGTGGCTGGTTCTGTTTTAACTCATCAAAGGTGCTTTAGGTTCAAGTTCTAAGTCTGGGCCTGGCAGGTTAACACTGTTCTCTGTTGGCTGTGTGATCTCAGGTAAATTGTTCACCTCTCTATTCTGCCATTTCCTGAAGAATCATGATGGCTGTTACCTTAATCCTTTAGCAGTGGTATGAGTCTGGAGTCCACCAGAGATACATAGCCAATAGGACTGTTCATATCTTCTTAAGGAGATTTATTATCAGAAATAGGCTCATCAGGGAGGGTGGAGGGTGGCAGGGTGGGAAGGGAAGGGAAGTGGGGGCAGTGGGGCACCAGGGGCCGTTGGCTCCAGACAAATAAACATGGAGTCCATCTTCCACGAGAAACAAGAAAGCTCACTCTGTGCTCAGCATTGCTTGAATAATCTATTGCAAGGAGAATATTTTAGCCCTGTGGAATTATCTTCAATTGCACAGCAACTGGATGAAGAAGAGAGAATGCGGATGGCAGAAGGAGGCATTACTAATGAAGACAACCGCACGTTTTTACAGCAGCCTTCTGAAAATATGGATGACAGTGAATTTTTTTCTATTCAAGTTATAAGCAATGCCTTGAAAGTTTGGGGTTTATAACTTATCCTATTCAACAGTCCAGAGTATCAGAGGCTCAGGATTAATCCAATAAATGAAAAGTCACTTATATGCAATTATAAAGAGCACTGGTTTACAGTTAGAAAGTTAGGAAAACAGTGGTTCAACTTGAATTCTCTCTTGACGGGTCCAGAACTAATATCAGATACATACCTTAAACTTTTCTTGGCTCAGTTACAACAGAAAGGTTATTCTATATTTGTTGTTAAGGGTGATCTGTCAGACTGTGAAGCTGACCAACTTCTACAGATGGTCAGGGTCCAGCAGATGCAGAGACCAAAATTGATTGGAGAAAAATTAGCACAGATGAAGGAACAGAGATTACAGAAGACTGATCTTGAGCGAGTCTCAGAAAATAATGAAGATTCAGTGGCAGATGAAGAGGAGGAAGATCTGCAGAAGGCTCTAGCACTAAGTCGCCAAGAGATTGACCTGGAAGATGAAGAAGCAGATTTCCGCAGGGCTATTCAGCTCAGCATGCAAGGTAGTTCTAGAAATCTACGCCAAGATGTTCCACACACTTTAGGACCACATCTCACTTCAGAAGAGCTACAGAAAAGAAGAGAAGCCTACTTTGAAAAGCAGCCGCAACATCAGCAGCAGGACCTTACCAGGCAACAAGTTCACCCTTGTGAAAGGCCGACCACCAACTCCGATGCCGTTGGCAGTGATCTAGTTGATTCTATGAATGAAAAAGATATGCTTCAGGCAGCTGTGACTATGTCTTTAGAAACTGTGAGAAATAATTCAAAACAGAAGAAGAAGAAGAATACCTTTCAAAATCTTATTAGATATTCATACTTTCCAACATTCTCCTGTGTGACTGTTGCAACGGGTCCATTTTGGTAATGTGTCAAGGGAACAGTGTCAACAGAGGAAATAAGACTGTTGGTTTGCAAACAAATATGACAAAAGCGAAAAGTACATCAGTTATAGGATGAACAAATGATCCTCCAAATACTAGCCAAAGAGACATTCAGCAATTAAAAACATTGAAAATTAAAAAAAAAATAGGCTCATCAAAACAATTCTAAATCTGCATTTAGCAGACTTTGGTTCCCACCCAGGAGAATCAAAATTTCAGTTCTTGTCTGAACCCCAAAACACTGGAAACCCAAGAAGTGCAGAAGAAGCTTGAAGCTATTTACTGGAAAATTTTCCCTTGTTCAGTGAGACCCTTCTTTTCATTCTCTGCAGGCCCTTGACTAATTTGAGGCCCACTCATATAATGAAGGACAATCTGCTTTGCCAGAAATTTACTGATTAAATATTAGCCTCACCCCAAACTACCATCCAAATTGATACACTCACTAGTCACCACACAGAGGCAGGAGTCACAAAGGACAATAACTTGCCTCCTTTCCACAGAAAATCAGTTTTCATTTGGATCCTATAGCCTGATTTGTTCCTCTGCCCAGCTATTTGTCTTCTGAGAGAGCTAAGGCAATTTTTTTCCTTTTTATTGTTTGTTGTTACCACTGTTGTTATGAGGTCACACAAAGCAGTGCTTAGTGGTCTGGGATCAAGAAGTCACACTTCTGGAGATGCTCACAGGCCTAGTGGCACTGACAGTCCAGGTTTTCACAAAAGCAAAATATGTGTGTGCTCTACCCCTGCACCTTGAGAAAAATTTCTTCATCTTTTCCGACTGCCATTTCATCACAGGTCAAGTAATTCCTCTCCAGCAGGCAGCCATAAGTATGCTTAACCACCACTAGATGCCCAAGTTCGAAGCTGGACATGGGCATTTCCCAAGGAAAAGTTAGACCATTTTCGTCTTTATGGAACTTATCATTAATAAGAGATTTTGTAAGGCATGTATGGTCAAATCTGAACACAAATGAGACATTCACAAATTGTGATAAATGCAATGTGGATCATAATGGCAAGCAAATGACAGTGGGGACTTGGCTCCAATAATTGGATAAAGGGGTGTTACTGATAAGTGAGTTTTCTCACATAGCACAACTAAGAATTGGAAGGTGGGAAGCATCTAGTCAAGTTAATGTCAGGAAGAAGTGTGACATGGGGACAAAGCAAAGAGACAGTAAATCCAAGGGCTCCAAGGTAGGACTAAGCTCTCAAGGATTAAGGAGAGGTTAGAGTCAAAGCCACCTGCATCTGAGGTCACTCACCCTCCATTAGAGTCTCAGTTTACTTAGCTGGAAAGTGTGAGCCCAGCCTGAGGTCATGGGGAAGATTCAGGAAGAAAATGCCTGTCCTATGCAAGCCTCAGTCAAATTTGAGACTTGGCACTGGGGAAGCTACAGACTGATCCAAACCTTCTCCCAGTGAGATACAAGGGAAGCCTGATCCTTTTTTCTGCCTCAGTTCTTGAGACTCCACCTTTCTCTCAGTATACTTTATCCTTCCCTTTCAAACTGGCTTTCTACATTGTGCATCATCCACACAAACTAAGCTGTCAAGACACTGACTTCAGTCCCAGCTGAAATCCATTGAAGCCCCCAATATCCATTTCCATGTCTTTGGGTTTAATACTCAAAGGGATCATCTTCCTTGAAACCAAGGAGAAGGCACCCCTTGATTTCACCCATATGATGAAAAGAAATAACAGTCATGAGCACCCAGTTATGGGCATTCCATGAGGCAAGTGTCAGCACTGCTGCCCATCCTGACAGGAACAAAGGAACCACTAGCCTTTTTCTGAAACACTAGACCCCATAGACTCACTCTAGACCCACTGTGTATGGCACCTCCTAGGTCATCATACATCTTCCTGCCAGCCTTGACAGCCAGCACATGTCAATTACCAGAATCTGGGCACTTTTAGGGCCATTCACATTATAAGAGCAACACTAGAACCAGAACCTGCAGCCTTGTCTCTTCTTACCTACCCACTCATGATCCTGAGAGAACCACATACTTTCATTTGTAGAACTATTACTTTGGGGATATTCTTCCAATAGTCTATAGAAACTTCATCCCTTTGTCAGTAGAAGCCTCCTCCCTCCATCTTTGGAAACCGCTCTCTGTCCATAGAGCTAGAACAATTCAAGGGTAGGTGTTAGTAGCTTCATGTGCAATGAAGTTGGGATGTGAGAGGAAGGGTCTTCATATTTGTTTGCCTAACAAAGGCATATGCCAGGAGTGTGGATTTTTATTTTTTCTGAAACAGGGAAGTATGTAGACCCAATAAATTTGAGAAGTTGTTGTGCATGGAAACCTCTTCCCTCTGATTATGAGAACCAGCTCTATATCTGTGAGAACAGCCACCACCTCTGCATAGGAAACTTTCATCTTCACCTCCCCCTACAGCTTCTGCAGAAAGTGTTCATCTCCCCAACTACCTCCTTTATATAGCTCAATTGAGGGGATTATGGATTCCTCTCCTAGTACTTAGCATTAAAGATTCATAAAGGCACAATATATATTTTAATAAGGCAGATTGTACTATACAGAATCCAACCCTAAGCAGAGCACTTGGCTGAAAAGTGTGAGCTCTGGGCACCACAGTCTGGTGAAAAAAAAAGAGTTTTTAGGAAACTCTTTCCTCCCATAGCCCACCCTCTTGATTGGGCATCCCTAGGAAAATGTGTTCAACAAAATGCCTGCCCCAGAGACAGGTAGGAGAGGATGGATGGGAGCGAAACTGTGGACATTGGTGGTCGGAAAAGTGCACTGGTGAATGGTGGTGTACATTCTATGAATGAAACTCAATTATGATCAATTTTGTAACCATGGTGCTTAAATAAAGTAATTATTAATAAAAATAGTGTGCTCAAGACTAACAAGGGTAAACATGCACACACACCCTCTTACATATGTGTGAATCTAAATTTATAGGCATATGCATGCATGCTGACATAATACACCATACACATATGCACATATATGTTCTCACAAGAATCATGCATACTTATAAATGTTCACATGCAGTATTCATTCCCAAGCATGCTTGTATGCACACTGCCACAGAGTTTTTGGCTACCACACCACAATCAGCAATAATAGCAATGGCAATCACTGACCAAGTATTTATCATGCAGCCATCATGCTAGATGCACATGTTCCTCCTTTATATGCCTTCCTCTGTTCCCTCGGTCCATGAAAGGGCTAGAATCCCACCACCCAGTAAGCCCCTTCTCAAAGCAATCTTTACATGGAGAAAAATGTCCCACAAAGACCTTGGCAAATTCACTTGGCTAAGCTCACAAGAAGCAGTGGCTGAAGCAGCATCTAATCCAGATATATCCAACTCCAAAGGTCATGCTCTCAGGGATGAGAGCAGTGAAAGCATCCTACAGAGCCACCCCAGAGCCTGTCTGGAAACACCTCAATTCAGTGAGCATACCTATTCACCTTAGTAAAATGCCCTTTTGTAGCCTGTCCTGCTGTTTTCTGTTTTACCACTTTCATCACTCTGCAAGCTCAGATTTCTTTTCTGTCCCTCTAGATAAATTTGCATTGGTTATATTTTTATGTAAATAAAATTACTGTAAGCACTCTATTTAACTGGCTTCTTTAACTCATTGTAAATATTTTAAGATTCATGTTCCTCATTTCTTTGTAGTGTGAGTAGTGTTCCATGACATGACTGTATCAAAATATAGCCACATTTATCTATTTACCTGGTCATAAATATTTGGTAATTTGGAACTACTATGAGTCAAGCTACTATGAACATTTATGTATAAGTCCCAGCAAATGCCTAGGAATTGAATAATTATTCCATTTTATACTATATACTATGATAAGTGAGGTTTGCCTTTGCATTAAACTGTCAAACATTTTGATTAGGGTTTTTATTTAAGCACCATAATTCACAAAGCTATGTATGATTAGGTTTCTTGCAAACAATATTCCAACTCTTGACTCAGCACCTCTACACCAGTGTCTTATGGCCCTCTCTTGCCACCATCTCCACCTCACTTCCTTGGTAAACTCAGTCCTATAGACTGACTCTTGGGGACTGTTATCACTGGTCATGTTATTTCTTATTATGTTTCTCTATATTCAACTCATAAGATCATTCTGTAGTTGTCCCTGTCTTCTAGTGCTGGGATCCTCCAGAACTCCACCCAGAGATGCACAAGAAATCATGTGGTGACAGAAATCAAATGTATGTCAGGTTTGAAATTTAGCTTCTATACTTATCAGCCCAGTAAGTTTTTAACTTACTGTGTAAAAGTATAAGTTTACTGTGTAAAAGTGTAACTCACAATTTGTTCTTTTTATGGATCATGCTTTTGGTATCTTACCTAAGAATTTTTGTCTAATTTATGATTAGGAGGATTTCCTCCTAAAACTTTCTGTTTTACATTTAGATTAATGATCAATTTAATGTAAAAATCTAGATATTTTAAGATAAATATCTTAATTTTAAGAAAAATTTAGGCATACAATCACCTAATTTTTGATAAAGGAGCAAGAAATCCTAAATGGAGCAAAGAAAGCCTCTTCAACAAGTGGTGTTGGCACAACTGGCTAGCCACTTGCAAAAATTTGAATTTAGACCCCCAGTTAACATCATGTATGAAGGTAAAATCCAAATGGATTAAAGACCTCGATATCAGACTCGAAACCATAAGATATATAGAACAACATGTAGGAAAAACATTCCAGGACATTAAGACTATAGGTATCTTCAAGGAGGAAACTGCACTCCCCAAGCAAGTGAAAGTAGAGATTAACAGATGGGAATATATTAAGCTGAGAAGCTTCTGCACCTCAAAGGAAATAGCACCCAGGATACAAGAGCCACCCACTGAGTGGGAGAAACTATTCACCCAATATCCATCAGATAAGGGGCTAATCTCCAAAATATACAAGGCACTGACAGAACTTTACAAGAAAAAAACATCTAATCCCATCAAAAAATGGGGAGAAGATATGGACAGACACTTTGACAAAGAAGAAATACAAATGGCCAAAAGACACATGAAAAAATGCTTCACATCACTAATCATCAGGGAGATGCAAATCAAAACAACTGTAAGGTACCACCTCACACCCCAGAGATTGGCACACATCACAAAGAATGAGAACAAGCAGTGTTGGCGGGAATGTGGAGAGAAAGGAACTCTTAAAAAACATACTTGTGTTGTACACTGTACCATTGAGATCTGAAGCTTTACTACTAAGACAAAATTGCTAAGTCTACTGGCATTGTCCCTGAGAGCTGATTCTAGTACCTTCCTTCCACCAAAAGAAAAGGCAATGAAACAGGAGAGAAGAAAAGTGGGTTTTCCCATTGGAATACTCTAAAATTTATTGGGGCCAGCCTTCCATTGTGAGACAGATCAAACTTGTTTTAATACCTACTGATCCATACAGCCAGGGCATATAATCCCTAGACTGGACAATCTTTCTCTGGTTCATATAAATAGTGTCAGTGGCAGAAATTTGTCTAAAGTTATGATGGGTCATATAGGTTTTAAAGGCCTTGTAGTCCTTATCATGAAGAATTCTTATGACTCACAGTAAATGGTGATTTCTGCCCAAGCTCTAGTTCAAAAAGTTTCATGGTCAAAACCTTGGGCAAAAACCTATCTCCTACAATATGGAAGACTAAGTATTAGAATTAACCTCTTGTGAGCAATAACTAAAAATTCTTAACCAAATATATTTTTAAATCTTCTTAAAAACTTGAAGTATATGGTTTAAACTAAATATTCTATTGATTGTCAAATATGTGGAATAGCTAAAAGGTCTTTGCCTTGAGATTCAAAGTATTTACCCGAACTAGTCAAGTTGAGCTTCTATTTTTCTCAGCATTGCAGAATGTGGGAAACAAGTCAACATTTGAAGTTCACTCAAGAGTGAGCGTCTATTAGAATACTTTCCCTCCTTCATAACACTGATATTCCAAAAGTCTACAATATCCAATGCAACCCTACTGCTGATAAATCATTCCTACTGCCACCCACCTCACTCAGAAGCCATAACCTCCCCCCCCCAAAATAAACACTTCTCAACACCAAAGTCCTATTTTAAAAAGGCACCATAAGCCAAACCTTTAGCAAATGGACTGCTCACAGTAAATTTCCCAAGAGTCTCCAAACTATGCATCATCCATACACACTGGTAGAATCTACCTAGAAGTGGCAGATTCTCTATACTAATATATTTGAAAGAATGTATCAGGGACCACAAATTAACTTTAGAGTGTGTTTTCCAATGGAATTCTTCAGATAACACTTGGACTCTCAACTGCTTGGAGCCAGATCAGAAGTTCCAGCTAACCTCCAAACATCTGAGGTTATTTCTCCAACTCTTTAGTTAGTGAGGAATTAATAGATCCATGCGGGGATGGACTCCAGTGCCTCTTTGCTTGATAAAAGAGGGTTTTGTTTGGTTTTTCTTTTGTTTATTGGGCCACATCTGGATGTGCTCAAGACTTACTTCTGACCAGTGGTCCTCAAACTATGACCTGCGGGCCACATATTGTATTTGTATCTGTTTTGTTTCTTCATTGCAAAATAAGATATATGCAGTGTGCATAAGAATTTGTTCATAAGTTTCGTTTTTACTATAGTCAGACCCTCCGATGGTCTGAGAAACAGTGAACTGACCCCCTGTTTAAAAAGTTTGAGGACCCCTGCTTCTGACTCTGCACTCAGGGAACCATATGTAAAGCCAAGAATCAAATCCGGATTGTCCATGTGCAAAGTAAGAGCCTTGACCACTACTCTATCTCTCTGGCCCCTGAACAAGTTTTAGAGTCTTGGAGACAAGGGCCAGACACACAGTACAGTGAGTAAGGTGCCTGCCTTCCAGATAGCTGAGCACCTTCAATCGCCTTTTTTTTCTTCAATCACCTTTGTGTATGGTCAGTTAAGTATAGTCACTCTTGAGCACAGAGTTATAAAAGGCTCCTTAGCATCATTAGGTATGACTAACATCCCCCTCTCCCACCAGAAAAAAAAAAGAACTATGATGACATCTAGGCTGGAGAGAGATGATTAAAACCATCTCAGAAAGCACCCTTCAGAATCTCCCTCAAGGATTTCAAAAGCACCAATTACTTAAATGCAATTGATATGCTGATTACACATCATTCCTATTTATTGATTAAAATAATAAGCAAATCTTGGTTAGCCTAATTCCAGTTACTATATATATTCAAAGGCAAGAAAACAACATCCATGAAAAAATCATCAATAATTGGGTTTTTGCACTAAGTCAGACTTTTTGATGCAAATCTGTCCCAGGCACATGTATACTAGAAGTTGCCTCAATTTTCACTCCATTCACAATATATTCTTGCCCTATTTTCTCTCTTCTCCCAGGGAAATCCTTTAGCTTTGCTTTTAAACAAGCCTTAGACTAGGATTTGGATACAAGTGATTCACTGGAGATGTGACTTGAAAAAGTACTCTGAGAGATAGGAAGTGAGACAGTGAGGAAGGGAAGCTGAGAGTGTGTTAAGGAATCATACGGGAGTGGCTTGAGCTCAAGGGGCTTTTAAGATACTGTGATTAGGAATTTCAAGATTGGCCTCCTGGGCAAAAAAACTGAATATCTATTCACCAACTCCCATCCCTCGTGAGGGCTGCTCATGTAACATAAACTCCTCTTCACTGTTGATCAGAGCCATTTGCAGCAAAGAGCAAAAAAGATTGTTGATATTTGTGGAATAAGATAGGTGAACTGAGGGGTGAGAATAAGGCACCAGCTAACTGAGCCACCCACTCATTCGAGGCAATGCTCTGACAGAAAGCATCCTCCAGCATCAGCCCAGATGAATCTGATGTTAGGCACTGGGGAACCTAGATGTGCTATTCACTTACACATTTATTCATCCAATGAAAATTGATACCCAGGAACACTAAAGGCTCTGAGTGGATGCGTCTCAAATTCCATCACCACTACTTTATAATTCAGAAACTGAAGCTATATAAAATCTGGGTTAAAGTTTTAGGCCATGACAGTGAGGAATTTACATTTCCTAAACACCAGGACCAATCTCCCCAACCTCACAGAGACTTGTTTGGTTTATCCATAAAAGATCTGTGCAGTCAACAGAAGGCCAACAGCAGCTGACATGACAGCTAGCAGTCAGTATTATATATATAGGAGATTAGTAATATAAGAAAAAATCCAGGCCAGAGCAGTGGCACAAGGGGTAAGGCCTTGCAAGCGATAGCCTAGGACAGACCAAGGTTCAATCCCCTGGGCTCCCATATGGTCCTCCCAAGCTAGGAAAGATTTTTGAGTGCATAGCCAGGAGTAACCCCTGAGCATCACCAGGTGTGGCCCAAAAACAAACAAATTAAAAAATCCACCCTTTATCTCTGAAGATCTCCAAAGCTAGAAGATGCAGGCAGTGTAACAAATCTTCATAAAGCAATGAAGTTCAGATACAATAGCTACCTCAAAATAAACCCAAATATCACTGCAGAAAGCAACCATCATTTTATGCTCATGAATCCTGTAGGTTATTCCCACAGTAATTCCTGCAATAGCTGAACTAGACTGGCCAAAATAATATGTCAGTGACTGGGATAAGAATCACCTAGATCATGTGTGGACAAACTGTAATCTGTGAGTCAAATTACTCCATGCCTATCCATTCAGATGTTGTTGTGACTGGTTTTGAATGGCAAAGTGCAAGGTGAGTTGCAACAGAATCTGTGTAGCCTACAAAGTGGAAAGTACTTGCTAACAAACCCCCTACAGAAAACCTCTCAGTCTCATTTGGATCCATCTCCTTCACTAGAGAGGAGGCAACTGATATGTTGGACTTCCATTAGGTTATCTCTGTGACTTCTTATGGAGCTTCCCACCATGAGTGGATTTGAGTACCCCTTTGCATGGCAACTCAGCACCAAAGCAAACACTTAGGACAGAAGGAAAGAAGCTGCATTGCATTTTATGGTCCAGATTCAGAAGTCACCCAAGATAATTTCTTTCCTCTATTCTATTAACCAATTGCCATCAGAAAGTATCTCTCAGGTTCAACGGGAGAAAACACATACCCTTCCTTCTCTGAAAAGAGTGACAAACTCTCCTTGGAAAGAGGCAATATGGGGTAGGAAACATTGATGCTGGCCTTTTCAGCAAATACCAGAGTCCAGACCCAAAACTTAAAGATTCTAAACTTAGGAATGCCTCCTTGAAGGTTGGGGCTTAAGCTTAGTTTATGTGTACAAAGGAGAGTCCAATAAAGCAATATTGTTCTTTAGCTGTTCAAACCTTCTTCCCAGAAGCACACATTTAGGAAACCAGTTTGTGAGAATAGTCCCAAAGAGGGGCAGAGAGACAGCCCAGGTTGGATCCTGCAATCCTAGAATATTGCTAAACTGTTCCTTAAGACAAAGAAGTGAAGCAAAAAGACCCCTGCCATATAGAATGAGATTGGCATGAGCTGGGAAAGTATAAAATTGTAGAGCCCTTACTGCCTGGGCTGAACATGAGGCTCAGTTCTTTTCCTCCACTGTTTGATTTAAAGTCCCCCAGATTCAACAGTGGTTTTGTTTTCCTTCTTTCTCAGTTTTGTTTAATAGTAAGAAAAAAATTTTTGAAACATTTGTTTCCAGACAAACCTATAGCCAACCCAGACTGACTACAGCCATTTCTGCAGCTTTGGCCAAGTGCCTCCTGCTAACAGGAATCAGGGGACCACAAGTGTCAGTGCTGTGGTATATTTCCTCCCTAGGCAGTTAGACACAGCTCACAAAGCCAGGCACGCCCGAGATAAAGAGTGTTGTTTTTCACGCCTGGAGAACTAAAGTGCTTGACTTACAGTCTAAGTTTCCCTTGTAGCAACTCTGCTAAAATACAACACACTCTCTCAGCTACTAGGCTTTTGGGAGAGCTCAGGGGACCACCCACAGCTACAGAAAACAGAAGTGGAATAATAGGCCGAGACTGCTAGAGATAGAAGACTAGTCTTCCATCACCCTCAAAGCCTAAAGGTGCTTTCTGAACACTCTCTACTGCCAAACCTCCTGAAAATGGGGCCCTGATCCAGAAACTCTAGAACTATTTTCTAGCAACCCAATTTGTATTTCACCCTGAGGTCTACACTCAGAACTGCCAGACACTGTGACTTCAATTCTTCCAGTAAAGGAATCTGATGGGCCCTGGGTCTGATTGTCCTCAAGGACTATCTCTGTGATTTTCCTTGCCTAGACCTGAGTTAGGCCTGGTTCCTCTTTGTCACCATTGGGCCAATGGGTCACAGAAATATTCCTTTACAGAGCCTGATTTTATCAAGCTAAGCTTAGACCTGAGTTTTTAAACTTAAACACTGGCAAACATCCAACGGCAACAGCCAAGACCAGGACCAATTGTTACCTTTTGTGCAGGAGATCCTATACCATCTCATTTCAGTGGAAAGGGGAACAAGGGGAACTTGATGGTTCTTCCAGCAGAGTTACTTGGGAGTCGAGCTTATCAGTGGCTAGACATCTGCACCCTATGTGAGGCCCAGAGTTCTCCCTGAGTCAAGTTGGACCTGGAGAAACCAGAATATAACACAGCCTCTATAATGCAGTTTGGAACCTGTTCAGTCATGAGTTGGTTAAGGCTTTTGGAAAGTCATAGCCAGCACAGATAAGACCCATCAAAAATAACCTTATAGATGTCTAACATAGACATCTTTCTGGAAGAAATATCCCAAACATTTTCTTCCTTCCCGCCATCCACTACATGGACCTCTCACAAATTTGGCCTTGCTCATGAGTAAATTAATCTCTGCTTAGCCATCCCCGATTAGATCAAGTGTTTCAGACTGTACCAATCAATCTCTGCATCTGGGGTTATATAAACTACATTATAGAAACTGAAACAGTAAAAATGAGCCTAATAATTCTATTCCTCTACAAGAGTTTTTTTTTCTAAAGCCTGCCCTTAATAGACACAAATTTACTTAATATTTCCTGGCATAACTAAATAATAGAATTATTTTTATCTTTATTTAAACACTGATTACAAACATGACTGTAGTTGAATTTCAGTCACAAAAAGAATACCCCCATTCACCAGTGCAATATTCCCACCACCAATGCACCCCATCTCCATCCACCCACACCCCCTGCTATGCTCACAGTAAGAAAGCAGCACAAAATTCCACCACGCTTAATAAATGAAAATGGTAATTCCTAAGATCCAACTGGTATCAGCCTAGATGAGCTAGGTTAGATCATTAGGGACTGGGGAAGAAATCTGTTGGGATATCAAAAGAGGCAGCCTTACCAAAGAAAAAGGTATTTAGAAAAGAGAGTGGAACAGATAATATAAAAGCCAATGTGTGGTTCCTGTCAATGGTTTGTTTCAATGTCTCTAGGAAATCTTTCTTTCTGGGCAGATGTGAGTTGGTTTTTGTTCCTAGCTGAGTATTTCCTAAATGTGTACATTCTCTTCATCTCATTGCAAAACAAGACTGAAAGAAACACAGCTCTTCCCTCTGAAATATTGGGTGGCTTTCTTTAGGTTAAATATGGTTGGACCTACACTAGTTCAACATCCGAAAGAAATATAATTTTTTATATATACCAGTTGCTAGTCCATTATCCTATGTTATAAAACACTCTAGTCCTTGAATGAATAACTCACTCTACGACTAGACTTAGGCCCGCAAGGGATATAGTTGTCTCCATACCATGCTGTGAATGTTTTGTTTCTCCAAGGCAAGAAGAGCAACACAGCTTTCCAGACAATCCTGAAGTTTGGGTAGAATGCACATCTCAGAGGCTGCCCCTTAGATCTCATTAGCTAAGTGTACCTGTTGGCAGATGTCAGCTTGAACTCCTCAGGAGAAATTCAGGTTGCATCCTTCACAGTTGGAGCAAGTCATTCACACTGGTTCCCTCGCCTTACACCACCCTGCCACTCCATGATAGGGCCGACAAGTGAGGGAGGGAGACATTCACACTTATGTTTGCAAACTGTCACCTTTATAAAACAGGTGGCATTTTTCTATTACAATTAAAAACACTTATGTCAAGTTTTGCTTTTAATTAAATCCTGTGCCTTCAACATTCGAAAGAGCAGTAGGAACAAGAAGTTTCTGATGAGACTGAAAACTTTCCAGAGCTCCTGACCCCCAGTGAAGTCAAAATGGAAAGTTCTTTGGCCTTCACTCAGGGCTATGGATGGAGTTATAGGGAGAGAGGAAGACAGACTAATTTTCTACCAGCATAAGCTCAACTTTATTAAAGGATCAAGTATATATCCTTTGACACCAGGATCTCACGCTTCTCTTACCACAATAATGTCCAAAGCTTTCTCAACCATATGGAAAAAATAAGCACTTGTGAGGTGTGAGGATGTAATGGTTTTATTTTGTTACCATGAGAGGAAAGCTGAGCATGTCCTATGAAGACCAGCCTAGGAACATGTCATAGCTGAGCTGCTGAGCCAGTGCCAGTATCTTCAAACTTCTAGATATATCATATGGGAAAATAGCACCCTCATCATTTAAGACAAATTGTATTTTCCGTTACTTGCATAAAAGAATCATTCTTGTTTTTTTACTTTTTTATATTTAACCAAATTTAATATATACATGATTGTCTTTGGGTTTCAGTCATGTAAAAAACACCACCCATCACCAGTGCAACATTCCTGTCACCAATGTCCCAAATCTCCCTCCTCTCCACCCGACCCCCGCCTGTACTCTAGATAGGCTTTCTATTTCCCTCGTACATTCTCATTATTACGATAGTTCAAAACATAGTTATTACTCTAACTAAACTCATCCCTGTTTGCGGTGAGCTTCATGAGGTGAGCTGTAACTTCCAGCTTTTTTCTCTTTTGTGCCTAAAAATTATTATTGCAAAAATGTCTTTCATTTTCCTTAAAACCCATAGATGAGTGAGACCATTCTCTCTCTCTCTCTCTCTCTCTCTCTCTCTCTCTCTCTCTCTCTCTCTCTTCTCTCCCTCTCTCTCTCTCTCTGACTTATTTCACTCATCATAATACATTCCATGTACATGCATGTACAGGAAAATTGCATGACTTCATCTCTCCTGAGAGCTGCAAATATTCCTTGTGTACATGTACCACAGTTTCTTTAGCCATTCGTCTGTTGAAGAGTATCTTGGCTGTTTCCAGAGTCTTGCTATGGTAAATAGTGCTGCAATGAATATAGGTGTAAGGAAAGGATTTTTGTATCGTATTTTTGTGTTCCTAGGGTATATTCCTGGGAGTGGTATAGCTGGGTCGTATGGGAGCTCGATTTCCAGTTTTTGGAGGAATCTCCATATTGCTTTCCATAAAGGTTGAACTGGACGGCATTCCCACCAGCAGTGGATAAGAGTTCCTTTCTCTCCACATCCCCGCCAACACTGCTTGTTCTCATTCTTTGTAATGTGTGCCAATCTCTGGGGTGTGAGGTGGTACCTCATAGTTGTTTTGAATTGCATCTCCCTGATGATTAGTGATGTGGAGCATTTTTTCATGTGTCTTTTGGCCATATGTATTTCTTCTTTGTCAAAGTGTCTGTCCATTTCTTCTCCCCATTTTTTGATGGGATTAGATGTTTTTTTCATGTAAATTTCTGTCAGTGCCTTATATATCTTGGAGATTAGCCCCTTATCTGATGGGTATTGGATGAATAGTTTTTCCCACTCAGTGGGGGGCTCTTGGATCCTGGGCGCTATTTCTTTTGAGGTGCAGAAGCTTCTCAGTTTAAAATATAACCATCTGTTAATTTTTGCTTTCACTTGCTTGAAGAGGGCAGTTTCCTCCTTGAAGATGCCTTTAGTCTCAATATCCTGGAGTGTTTTACCTACGTGTTGTTCTATATATCTTATGGTTTTGGGTCTGATATCAAGGTCTTTAATCTATTTCGATTTAACCTTTGTACATGATGTTAGCTGGGGGTCTAAGTTGAATTTGTTGCAAGTGGCTAGCGAGTTGTGACAACACCACTCGTTGAAGAGGCTTTCTTTGCTCCATTTAGGATTTCTTGCTCCGTTATCAAAAATTAGGTGATTGTATGTCTGGGGAACATTTTCTGAGTATTCAAGCCTATTCCACTGATGTGAGGGCCTGTCCTTATTCCAATACCATGCTGTTTTGATAACTATTGCTTTGTAGTACAGTTTAAAGTTGGGGAAAGTAATTCCTCCCATATTCTTTTTCCCAATGATTGCTTTAGCTATTCGAGGGTGTTTATTGTTCCAAACAGAATTCAAAAGTGCCAATCCACTTCTGTGAAGAATGTCATGGGTATCTTTAGAGGGCTCGCATTAAATCTGTGCAATGCTTTGGGGAGTATTGCCATTTTAATGATGTTAATCCTGCAAATCCATAAGCAGGGTATGTGCTTCCATTTCCGCGTGTCCTCTCTTATTTCTTGGAGCAGAGTTTTATAGTTTTCTTTGTATAGGTCCTTCACATTTTTAGTCAAGTTGATTCCAAGATATTTGAGTTTGTGTGGCACTATTGTGAATGGGGCTGTTTACTTAATGTCCATTTCTTCCTTATTACTACTGGTGCATAGAAAGGCCATTAATTTTTGTGTGTTAATTTTGTAGCCTGCCACCTTGCTATATGAGTCTATTGTTTCTAGAAGCTTTTTGGTAGAGTCTTTGGGGTTTTCTAAGTAGAGTATCATGTCATCTGCAAACAGTGAGAGCTTGACTTCTTCCTTTTCTATCTGGATTCCCTTGATATCTTATTCTTGCCTAATCGCTATAGCGAGTACTTCCACTGCTATGTTGAATAGGAGTGGTGAGAGAGGACAGCCTTGTCTTGTGCCAGAATTTAGAGGAAAGGCTTTCAGTTTTTCTCCATTGAGGACAATATTTGCCTCTGGCTTGTGGTAGATGGCCTTAACTATATTGAGAAAGGTTCCTTCCATTCCCATATTGCTGAGAGTTTTGATCAAGAATGGGTGTTGGACCTTGTCAAATGCTTTCTCTGCATCGATTGATATGATCATGTGATTTTTATTTTTCTTGCTGTTGATGTTGTGTATTATGTTGATAGATTTACGGGTGTTAAACCATCCTTGCATTCCTGGGATGAAACCTACTTGATCGTAGTGGATGATCTTCTTAATGAGGCATTGAATCCTATTTGCCAGGATTTTGTTGAGGATCTTTGCATCTGCATTCATCAGCGATATTGGTCTGTAATTTTCTTTTTTCGTAGCATCTCTGTCTGGTTTAGGTATCAAGGTGATGTTGGCTTCATAAAAGCTATTTGGAAGTTTTCCTGTTTTTTCGATTTCATGAAAGAGTCTTGCCAGGATTGGTAGTAGTTCCTCTTGAAAGGTTTGAAAGAATTCATTAGTAAATCCATCTGGGCCTGGGCTTTTGTTTTTGGGCAAACATTTGATTACTGTCTTAATTTCCTCAATAGTAATGGGTGTGTTTAGATATGCTACATCCTCTTCATTCAATCATGGGAGATTATAAGATTCCAAGAATTTATCCATTTCTTCCAGGTTTCATTTTTAGTGGCATAGAGTTTCTCAAAGTAGTTTCTGATTACCCTTTGAATCTCTACCATATCAGTAGTGATCTCTCCTTTTTCATTCCTAATACAAGTTATCAAGTTTCTCTCTCTTTCTTTGTTAGTTTTGCCAGTGATCTATCAATCTTGTTTATTTTTTCAAAGAACCAACATCTGCTTTCGTTGATCTTTTGGATTGTTTTTCGGGTTTCCACTTCATTGATTTCTGCTCTCAGCTTTGTTATTTCCTTCTGCCTCCGTATATTTGGATCCTTTTGTTGAGCACTTTTTAATTCTATGAGCTGTGTCATTAAGCTATTCAGGTATGCCCCTTCTTCTTTCCTGATGTGTGCTTGCAAAGCTATACATTTTCCTCTCAGTACTGCTTTTGCTGTGTCCCATAGTTCCAGATAGTTTGTGTCTCCATTGTCATTTGTTTTCAGGAAGGTTTTGATTTCCTCTTTGATTTCATATCGGACCAACTGATTATTCTGTATGAGGCTGTTTAACTTCCAGGTGTTAAAGTTTTTCTTCTGTGTCCCTTTGTAGTTCACATATAATTTCAGGGCTTTGTGGTCAGCAAAGGCAGCCTGCAAAACTTCTATCCTCTTGATATTATGGAGGTATGTTTTATGTGCTAACATGTAGTCTATCCTGGAGAGTGTCCCATGTACATTAGAGAAAAATGTATATCCAGGCTTCTGGGGGTGAAGTGTCCTGTATATATCTACTAGGCCTCTTTCTTCCATTTCTCTGTTCAGGTCTAGTATATTCTTGTTGGGTTTCAGTCTGGTTGACCTGTCTAGTATTGACAATGCCGTGTTGAGGTCTCCCACAATTATTGTGTTGTTATTAATATTATTTTTCAGATTTGTCAACAGCTGTATTAAATATTTTGCTGGCCCCTCATTCGGTTCATATATGTTTAGGAGGGTGATTTCTTCCTGCTGTACATATCCCTTGATTAATACAAAATGTCCATCTTTGTCCCTTACAACTTTCCTAAGTATAAAGTTTGCATCATCTGATATTAGTTTGGCCACTCCTGCTTTTTTATGGGTGTTGATTGCTTGGATGATTTTCCTCCAGCCTTTTATTTTGAGTCTATGTTTGTTCTGACTATTCAGGTGCGTTTCTTGTAGGCGGCAGAAGGTTGGATTGAGATTTTTGATCCATTTAGCCACTCTGTGTCTCTTAACTGGTGCATTTAGTCCATTGACATTGAGAGAAAGAATTTTCCTGGGAGTTAATGCCATCTTTATATCAAAGTTTGGTGTGTCTGTTGGTAAATCTTGTCTTAAGGTATGTCATTCAGTTTTTCTTTTAAGAATGGTTTTGAGTCTGTGAAGTTTCTGAGCTGTTGTTTGTCTGAGAAACTATATATTGTTCCTTCAAACCTGAAAGTGAGTTTTGCTGGGTGCAGTATTCTAGCAAAGCATTTATTTCATTGAGTTTTGTCACTGTGTCCCACCACTGCCTTCTGGTCTTGAGTGTTTCCAGTGACAGGTCTGCAGTAAATCTCAAGGATGTTCCCTTGAATGTAATTTCTCTTTTCGATCTTGCTGCTTTCAGAATTCTGTCTCTATCTATGGGATTCGTCATTGTGACTAGGATGTGTCTTGGGGTGTTTTTTCTGGGGTCTCTTTTAGTTGGTACTCTTCGGGCATGCAGGATTTGATCACATGTATTCATTAGCTCTGGTAGTTTCTCTTTAATGATGTTCTTGACTGTTGATTCTTCCTGGAGATTTTCTTTTTGGGTCTCTGGGACTCCAATGATTCTTAAGTTGTTTCTGTTGAGCTTATCATAGACTTCTATTTTCATCTGTTCCCATTCTTTGAGTAATTTTTCCATTGTTTGATCATTTGCTTTGAGGCTTTTTTCCAATTTCTTCTGCTGTATGGAATTGTTATGCATCTCATCTTCCATTGTACTGATTTTATCCTCAGCTGCTGTTAACCAGTGGGAAAGCTCAACCATGTTTTTCTTCAATTCATCTACTGAGTTTTTCAGACCTGTTATTTGACCTGAAATTTCAGTTTGGAGTTTTCTCATTTCTATCTTCATATTCTCTTGATTCTTATTAGTGTTCTCTTCTATATTTTGTTTGAGTTCTTTGAACATCTTCCATATTGCAACTCTAAACTCCTTATCTGAGAGATTGACTAGTTGGTTGGTCATGTTTAAGTCATCAGAGTTGCTATCTTAATTCTCTATGTCTGGCGCTGGCCTGCATTGTTTCCCCCATTGTCACACTTGTATTGTGAGGTTTTCTTCGTGTTGTGGTTGTATTCATTGGCTAAATGATGTGCATGGTTGGTAAGAGGAGCGGAGCGGCCGTGCTCCTCTGGCTCCTCCCTTTCTGGGTGTGTTGAGTCATCTCCATGGAGGGCTCACAGGAAGGCAGGCTGTCCGCTGATAGAGCCACACACAGGATGAAATCAGGCCAAAAACGCAGCACAGCACAGAAGAGATGCAGGTAGGGGTGCTGGCATCTGAGATCCAGCAGAGTTCAGTGGCTCCTCCCTTTCTGGGCATGTCAACTCACCTCCATGGAAGGCTCACGTGAAGGCAGGCTGTCTGCAGATGAGCTGCACAGAGGATGAAATCAGGCCGAAAATGCAGCACAGCACAGAAGAGAGGCAGATAGGGGTGCTGGCATCTGAGGTCCACCAGAGTTCAGTCAAAAGAATCATCCTAATATAAGGTATTGATTAAGAAGTTGGAATTAGAGACAGGAAGTAGAAAAATAGCATGAACTCTGTCTACTTTCAGTGCCCCTAAAAATAGAATATACATGCCCCCTTGCCTACTCTGTTTGTCTCATTTCATAGACCTTTTATCCTTCCTGTATATATTCTAATCATTCTAGCTTTCTTCCTTTTGAACTTTTACACATGTCCTTCCTGCAATTTTTCCATCCTCTGTTCTATGGCTATTTGTTGGTTTCTCCTATTCTGATCCTCTGGTTCTCAAAAAAAAAAAAAAAAAAAAAAAAAAAAACTCCCCTCCTAGAAACTTCTCTGATACTTTACTCTACAGTGGCCTCAACTTATCTCTTGGCAAATAATACTCTCTGAAGTGAAGCTCCATACTAGTTAGAAGACTACCAGACTACATGCGTTTTACCCTCAGCCTGGTCTGGATTGTTTCTGTGCGACCCTGATTTAGACTCATTCACATGGGCTTGGAGATACAGTGCATGGAGTGACTTTACAGAATCTTGGATGTGAGATGCCAGCACCCTTCTGCCTCTTTTCTCTGCTGTCCTGCATTTTCGGCCTGATTTCATCCTGGGTGTGGCTCATCTGCAGCCTGCCTTCCCGTGAGCCTTCGTGGAGCCTGCCTTCCCATGAGCCTTCCGTGGAGGTGAGTCGACACACCCAGAAATGGAGGAGCCAGAGGAGCACGGTTGCTCCGCTCCCCTTCACTATGGTGCACATCATTTAGCCGATGAATACAACCACAACACGTAGAAAAACCCGCAATACAAGTGTGACAATGGGGAAACAACGTGGGCCAGTGCCAGACATAGAGAATGAAGATGGCAACTCTGATGACTTGAGCCTGACCAACCACCTAGTCAGTCTCTCAGATAAGGAGTTTAGAGTTGCAATATGGAAGATGTTCAAAGAACTCAAACAAAATATAGAAGAGAACACTAATAAGAATCAAGAGAATATGAAGATAGAAATGAGAAAACTCCAAACTGAAATTTCAGGTCAAATAACAGGTCTGAAAAACTCAGTAGATGAATTGAAGAAAAACATGGTTGAGCTTTCCCACTGGTTAACAGCAGCTGAGGATAAAATCAGTACAATGGAAGATGAGATGCATAACAATTCCATACAGCAGAAGAAATTGGAAAAAAGCCTCAAAGCAAATGATCAAACAATGGAAAAATTACTCAAAGAATGGGAACAGATGAAAATAGAAGTCTATGATAAGCTCAACAGAAACAACTTAAGAATCATTGGAGTCCCAGAGACCCAAAAAGAAAATCTCCAGGAAGAATCAACAGTCAAGAACATCATTAAAGAGAAACTACCAGAGCTAATGAATACATGTGATCAAATCCTGCATGCCCGAAGAGTACCAACTAAAAGAGACCCCAGAAAAAACACCCCAAGACACATCCTAGTCACAATGACGAATCCCATAGATAGAGACAGAATTCTGAAAGCAGCAAGATCGAAAAGAGAAATTACATTCAAGGGAACATCCTTGAGATTTACTGCAGACCTGTCACTGGAAACACTCAAGACCAGAAGGCAGTGGTGGGACACAGTGACAAAACTCAATGAAATAAATGCTTTGCTAGAATACTGCACCCAGCAAAACTCACTTTCAGGTTTGAAGGAACAATATATAGTTTCTCAGACAAACAACAGCTCAGAAACTTCACAGACTCAAAACCATTCTTAAAAGAAAAACTGAATGACATACCTTAAGACAAGATTTACCAACAGACACACCAAACTTTGATATAAAGATGGCATTAACTCCCAGGAAAATTCTTTCTCTCAATGTCAATGGACTAAATGCACCAGTTAAGAGACACAGAGTGGCTAAATGGATCAAAAATCTCAATCCAACCTTCTGCCGCCTACAAGAAACGCACCTGAATAGTCAGAACAAACATAGACTCAAAATAAAAGGCTGGAGGAAAATCATCCAAGCAATCAACACCCATAAAAAAGCAGGAGTGGCCAAACTAATATCAGATGATGCAAACTTTATACTTAGGAAAGTTGTAAGGGACAAAGATGGACATTTTGTATTAATCAAGGGATATGTACAGCAGGAAGAAATCACCCTCCTAAACATATATGAACCGAATGAGGGGCCAGCAAAATATTTAATACAGCTGTTGACAAATCTGAAAAATAATATTAATAACAACACAATAATTGTGGGAGACCTCAACACGGCATTGTCAATACTAGACAGGTCAACCAGACTGAAACCCAACAAGAATATACTAGACCTGAACAGAGAAATGGAAGAAAGAGGCCTAGTAGATATATACAGGACACTTCACCCCCAGAAGCCTGGATATACATTTTTCTCTAATGTACATGGGACACTCTCCAGGATAGACTACATGTTAGCACATAAAACATACCTCCATAATATCAAGAGGATAGAAGTTTTGCAGGCTGCCTTTGCTGACCACAAAGCCCTGAAATTATATGTGAACTACAAAGGGACACAGAAGAAAAACTTTAACACCTGGAAGTTAAACAGCCTCATACAGAATAATCAGTTGGTCCGATATGAAATCAAAGAGGAAATCAAAACCTTCCTGAAAACAAATGACAATGGAGACACAAACTATCTGGAACTATGGGACACAGCAAAAGCAGTACTGAGAGGAAAATGTATAGCTTTGCAAGCACACATCAGGAAAGAAGAAGGGGCATACCTGAATAGCTTAATGACACAGCTCATAGAATTAAAAAGTGCTCAACAAAAGGATCCAAATATACGGAGGCAGAAGGAAATAACAAAGCTGAGAGCAGAAATCAATGAAGTGGAAACCCGAAAAACAATCCAAAAGATCAACGAAAGCAGATGTTGGTTCTTTGAAAAAATAAACAAGATTGATAGATCACTGGCAAAACTAACAAAGAAAGAGAGAGAAACTTGATAACTTGTATTAGGAATGAAAAAGGAGAGATCACTACTGATATGGTAGAGATTCAAAGGGTAATCAGAAACTACTTTGAGAAACTCTATGCCACTAAAAATGAAACCTGGAAGAAATGGATAAATTCTTGGAATCTTATAATCTCCCATGATTGAATGAAGAGGATGTAGCATATCTAAACACACCCATTACTATTGAGGAAATTAAGACAGTAATCAAATGTTTGCCCAAAAACAAAAGCCCAGGCCCAGATGGATTTACTAATGAATTCTTTCAAACCTTTCAAGAGGAACTACTACCAATCCTGGCAAGACTCTTTCATGAAATCGAAAAAACAGGAAAACTTCCAAATAGCTTTTATGAAGCCAACATCACCTTGATACCTAAACCAGACAGAGATGCTACGAAAAAAGAAAATTACAGACCAATATCGCTGATGAATGCAGATGCAAAGATCCTCAACAAAATCCTGGCAAATAGGATTCAATGCCTCATTAAGAAGATCATCCACTACGATCAAGTAGGTTTCATCCCAGGAATGCAAGGATGGTTTAACACCCGTAAATCTATCAACATAATACACAACATCAACAGCAAGAAAAATAAAAATCACATGATCATATCAATCGATGCAGAGAAAGCATTTGACAAGGTCCAACACCCATTCTTGATCAAAACTCTCAGCAATATGGGAATGGAAGGAACCTTTCTCAATATAGTTAAGGCCATCTACCACAAGCCAGAGGCAAATATTGTCCTCAATGGAGAAAAACTGAAAGCCTTTCCTCTAAATTCTGGCACAAGACAAGGCTGTCCTCTCTCACCACTCCTATTCAACATAGCAGTGGAAGTACTCGCTATAGCGATTAGGCAAGAATAAGATATCAAGGGAATCCAGATAGAAAAGGAAGAAGTCAAGCTCTCACTGTTTGCAGATGACATGATACTCTACTTAGAAAACCCCAAAGACTCTACCAAAAAGCTTCTAGAAACAATAGACTCATATAGCAAGGTGGCAGGCTACAAAATTAACACACAAAAATTAATGGCCTTTCTATGCACCAGTAGTAATAAGGAAGAAATGGACATTAAGTAAACAGCCCCATTCACAATAGTGCCACACAAACTCAAATATCTTGGAATCAACTTGACTAAAAATGTGAAGGACCTATACAAAGAAAACTATAAAACTCTGCTCCAAGAAATAAGAGAGGACACGCGGAAATGGAAGCACATACCCTGCTTATGGATTTGCAGGATTAACATCATTAAAATGGCAATACTCCCCAAAGCACTGTACAGATTTAATGTGATCCCCCTAAAGATACCCATGACATTCTTCAAAGAAGTGGATCACGTACTTTGGAAATTTATTTGGAACAATAAACACCCTCGAATAGCTAAAGCAATCATTGGGAAAAAGAATATGGGAGGAATTACTTTCCCCAACTTTAAACTTTACTACAAAGCAATAGTTATCAAAACAGCATGGTATTGGAATAAGGACAGGCCCTCACATCAGTGGAATAAGCTTGAATACTCAGAGAATGTTCCCCAGATATACAATCACCTAATTTTTGATAACGGAGCAAGAAATCCTAAATGGAACAAAGAAAGCCTCTTCAACAAGTGGTGTTGGCACAACTGGCTAGCCACTTGCAACAAATTTAACTTAGACCCCCAGCTAACATCATGTACGAAGGTAAAATCCAAATGGATTAAAGACCTCGATATCAGACCCAAAACCATAAGATATATAGAACAACACGTAGGTAAAGCACTCCAGGACATTGAGTCTAAAGGCATCTTCAAGGAAGAAACTGCACTCTCCAAGCAAGTGAAAGCAGAGATTAACAGATGGGAATATATTAAGCTGAGAAGCTTCTGCACCTCAAAGGAAATAGTGCCCAAGATACAAGAGCCATCCACTGAGTGGAAGAAACTATTCACCCAATATCCATCAGATAAGGGGCTAATCTCCAAAATATACAAGGCACTGACAGAACTTTACAAGAAAAAGACATCTAATCAAAATCTAATCCCATCAAAAAATGGGGAGAAGAAATATTTGGACAGACACTTTGACAAAGAAGAAATACAAATGGCCAAAAGACACATGAAAAAGTGCTCCACATCACTAATCATCAGGGAGATGCAAATCAAAACAACGATGAGATACCACCTCACACCACAGAGATTGGCACACATCACAAAGAATGAGAATAAACAGTGTTGGCGGGGATGTGGAGAGAAAGGAACTCTTATCCACTGCTGGTAGGAATGCCATCTAGTTCAACCTTTATGGAAAGCAATATGGAGATTCCTCCAAAAACTGGAAATCGAGCTCCCATACGATCCAGCTATACCACTCCTAGGAATATACCCTTGGAACACAAAAATACAATACAAAAACCCCTTCCTTACACCTATATTCATTGCAGCACTATTTACCATAACAAGACTCTGGAAACAACCAAGATGCCCTTCAACAGACGAATGGCTAAAGAAACTGTGGTACATATACACAATGGAATATTATGCAGCTGTCAGAAGAGATGAAGTCATGAAATTTTCCTATACATGGATGTACACGGGATCTATTATGCTGAGTGAAATAAGTCAGAGAGAGAGAGAAAAATGCAGAATGGTCTCACTCATCTATGGATTTTAAGAAAAATGAAAGCCATTCTTGCAATAATAATTTTCAGACACAAAAGAGAAAAGAGCTGGAAATTCCAGCTCACCTCAGGAAGCTCACCACAAGGAGTGATGAGTTTACTTAGAGAAATAACTACATTTTGAACTGTCCTAATAATGAGAGTGTATGAGGGAAATTGAGAGCCTGTTTAGAGTACAGGCGGAGTTCGGGTTGGGAGGAGGTAGACTTGGGACATTGGTGATGGGAATGTTGCACTGGTGATGGGTGGTGTTCTTTACATGACTGAAACCCAAACACAATCATGTATGTAATCAAGGTGTTTAAATAAAAATAATAATAATAATGTGGGGCCATAGAGATAAAAAAAAATACTCTCTTTAGTGATATGGGTTGACCTGGTACTCTCAGTCTCCCCATGACTCTAAGCTCTGTGACAAAGCAGCCCCATGGGCCTTATTCACTATTACATCCCCCATGTTTGACTCAGGCCTGACTCAGCACAGCCCTGGTATTTTAAATGAATGAATGAATAGCTCATTGCTATGATAGTGATTCTTTGTATGTAAGCCTATCATACTCCATCTATCAACCCATAAGTGAGAGTCCTTATCCCAGTAGCTTAGATGGAAATACGTGGACTCAGAGTGTTTTGGTAACTTATCTAGTTACTTACTCCCTTGGGACTCAAAATTTCTCTGCCCAAAAGAGACAGCCTGACAACTAAAAAGCATTAATATTTAAATTTTTCACAGAGATAAGTGATGGCATCTTTCAAACATAATCAAACACTCTTCTCCAATATAGTCGGTTTTGTGTCTGGGAAACCACTGGTCACTACTGGGAAAATCTGATTGTATCACAATTTTGAATTTTGTCCCTATTAAATAAAGTATTTTGTTCCTATCTCTGCCATATTAATGAGATTCAACATTTTGCATAATCTAGATAGAGGTAAAGTGTCTATACCTTGATGGTGAACCTATGGGGCACGCGTACCAGCTGTGGCACGCGAAGGCCTTGTAGCTGGCACGCGAGAAGGTCCACAATTAAGAAGATATGCTGTGCGGCGGGGGGCGAGTGTGCTGGTGTCTGCTTTGCTGTTCACCTGGCAACAGGGCCGGACTGGCCATTGGGAGGACCGGGCATTGTGCAGCAGTTTGGGCACTCAGGCTCCAAACGGTTAGCCATCATTATTATAGGCCCTATAATTTCTAGAAATTGAAGCTTAGGAGATTGTGAATCGAGGTCTAAAGTGACTCTGGTGCTAGACACTAAGGGCCATCCTATGACCAGGATGTGTACAATGAAGTTTAGTGAACACAAGCAGTGAAAAAAGGAAGAGGAAGCAGGAAGTCCCATTTATTAGATATCTAATATGTGCTCAATCCTGGACCAAAGTATACAACGAGTGCATGAACATTACATTTACCCTGAGTGCCAAGAAAGTAGAGAACAATCAAGACACTGCAAAATCCCCAAATTTACTTGACTATTTCCTGTCCCATGAAACTCCAATTAAGTCTTTGTTCCTCTGAACAAATAAAGGTCTTTGTACCTCTGAACAAAATAAAGCTCATACAAGACCTTCATGGCACCTCTCCCTAGCCCCAGAGATCCATTGTGAATCCTGTAGCTAGAGGCAGATGGTTCATGGGGACAGACTACAACCCAGTCCCTGCCATGACAGGGATTACTACTGTAGTAGTACCAAGCTGCTACTTGTTGCTATCTTGAGAGCAGGATTTGCACAGAGGCTCCAACTGCCCCATGGCAGTGAATGGCACCACTATGTTGTTTAGGACAAAAAAAATTATAAATGACTTTCCTGGCATTTAGCTTTCCTGTATATGTGCATGTATGCATGTGTGTAAGTATTTTTATATAGAAGACTAGGCCACTTTTTAATTTCATTGCTGTCTGGTGCAGCCTATGAATCCATTTCCTTAAATGCCCTGAAAGGTTAGGAGACAGATCACTGTAGACCAGCCAGTGAGAATCCCTTCCCTGGAAAGAGCCCCATATTGTGGGGGGAGGGGATTATAAATAATTACAGGCAACAACTGCCATCTCCTACTTTCAGTCCTTTCTCCAAAATCAAGAGAATAAAACTTTCAGGGGACCTGGGGGTCCTTGGGAGCTAAATTTCAAGAGCAATTTTCTGATACCCTGAAAAGTAGAGAACTAAATTCTAGACCCCACAAATTGAAAGCCCCTAGTTTTCCAAATGAGAAAGCAACTGAGGGAAGGTGGTGAGGAAGCAGGGCTTCAGTGTTATAGAGAGAGCACTGCTGTCTAGGTTCAGAATTAACTGCTCACTGCTTCAACTCCTTTCTCGTAAATATGCTTCAATTCAATCTGCGGGAGGATTCGGTCTCCCTCCCTCGGATATTTATCTTTGACTTTCTAATGGAAGCCAAGTCGAATGAGGATTTCTTTCACAGTCATTTTGCTTAATGCATCCTTATCTGCACAGGGAAAAACCACTTTCTGCCATTCATTGCTTGAAGAAGGCAAGAGAAACTCTAAGGTTTTTTTCATTTTCTGGTCACTGGAGTCCCAGGTTCCTGACAACCAAACTACTTTCATTGCACCCCATGCCACCCACTAATAAGAGTGTTCAGATTGATCTCTGCTGCTTTAACTCTTCTTTATTCAGACCCAGAAAAATTCAGCACTTCCCAGATGGTGGAAGTTACCAAGTGTAAACACAGGAAAGGGGCTGTCCATCCTTTGCACCCCTCACCACAACCACCATAAAGTCGGTGCTCTTAAAACACCTTGATCTGGGCATAATGGCCTTTCTGCCTGTCAGCCATACTCTCATTCACCTCTTTGAGAAGGGTGTTAAGGTTGAGCCAATCCTAGCTGTGCTTGGGAGCTACTTAGTGTCTAGAATGTGCACGTACGCAAGGACCTTGGATCCTATACTTTCCCTGTTCAGGCCTTTCCTATATCTTTAGCTAGAACACAGATCCCTCTGGGTAGCATCTTGGTCCAGGAGAGCACAAAGAAAAATGTGTATCAAAAGCAAATGTACCTCAGATTATTTAATGCAACTTATGTTATGACACTTGCAATGATCTTATTAATTCATGATAATCTGGAGAGAGCAACATGTATGAGAAGCAGGGGCAATTAGAAAGAACAATAGCTTATTTACTCAAAAAAAAAAAAAAGGATGTAGAAAATCAAATGAGCCCAAGAGAATTGGCAGTAAGAGGCCTTCATTGACTTCTGCATTAATGAACGTGGAAGAATGTGTTGGATGAAGCGTATCAATTTGACAACAGCAGGTGTCCTGGGCAGCTGCCTTTTAGAAAGGCAATCAATTCTAGAGGGCTGGGGGAGAGAAGTCAGATGATCTCTACCTTAGCACCACTTACCCTTTGCAGGGACTTAAGCCAGAGCTTCTGTTCTCTAAGCAGCCAGTGTTCTTGTGTATAAAATGGGATTCATGTGCATGGGCAAGGACATTATGATAAGAAACTGGTCCCATTACACATTGTATAATTGGCACATTACAAAATTGTCTATAAAGGACCCCAGCTCCTAAATAATGATTATTTCCTCCAAGGAGGAGAGTTTCCTATTCTCCAAAATTGAAGGCAATTTAGAACATGCAGGTAGTTTTGAAGATTCAGGACCCTGTATATTAAAGTGTTAATCGCAAGTGTCCTCTTATAACTTCCCAGCCACCAGATCAAAAGGGCAACTGGCAGGAAAGACCCTACACTTCAGTGTCCCACTTTCCAATCTGTAAACTATGCAGGAATCACCCCAGAATATCAAGCCTCTCCTTCCAGAGCCCTCATGAATGAACATCAGAAGAATACGTGTTGGCTTTCTCCAATGCAGGCTACCACCAAGCAGACTTCCAGCCAGCCAAGCTCTATATGGTGGTACCCCAAGCCTCCTCCCACCTCCCAGGCCAGCACATTTTAAAGGCACAAAACCAATCAATAGAGAGTGTTCAGAGAGTGGCTGCCAGTGACTTAGAAGAGAATAGATACCGAGAAAGTCGTAACGATGATAAATCCGAGCCCTGCTCCTCTCTGACTAATGTAGGCACTAAAACACGCCATGAATATACTGCTTTGAGACATGTCATGCTTCTGAGGGACCAATCAATCTCCAGCTCTCGGTGGACCACATTAAAATAAATTTGTCACTGTGAGTTTATGAAATATTGATGGTGTTTTTTAGTCAGGGTGTTAGGAGGTGGAAAGGTGTATCAGAAAAGGGAGGCAGGGAGTGGGAGAGTTGCTTTAATGAATTATCTCCAGGTTCTGAAAGGAAACATATGCAGAGACTGGTGGGAGAAGCAGCGTGGAAGAAAATTTGTTGGCAGGGAGAGCAAAAAGCTTCTAGAATGAGCAAGTTGAGAGCTGTAAGATCTAAACTGGAATGTAAAGGAGGTTAATGAACAGGTATTACTGAGGTGGGGTGCGGGCAACAATGAGTGTTTCCTGGTAAAATCAGGGTGAGAAACTGCATATGCAAATCCAAGTCTTAGATGTGTGTACGGTAATGTCATTCTGAAAGTGCAGAGAAGGTGTGCCAAAAAGAAGCTCATTAACTTTTTTCCCCACACATTTTCCAAACTTACCTGACATGGACAGGGAAGGATCTGGCTGAGCCACAGGGATGGAGGAGAATCAAGCTGGAAGCACTGGCCCAAGTTCTTGCAATGCACAGTCCACACACCAGGACTCCAGCACCAGGATCACCAGAGAACTTGTTAGCAAGCACCTCGTAGACGAAAAGAAAACAGAATCTGCATTGTAATAAGACCTTGGCTGACTTCTGAACAGCTTTAATGTACAGAGAGAGAAGATCGTGTAGGACAAGCTCAGCTCTCACAAATAACGAATGAGGCTGCTTGGAAACCCACTGCCAGAATGCACAGAAGATTCCAGAACAATGGCCTCATCTGGCATTGAGATGGTTTGTCAGTTGAAATGGCTCAAACTGGCTCAAACTCAGTTGACAGCGACCCTTCTTAAAGCAAGTGATAAAGATGTCAACCCAGTCATCTGGTTGCATTTACAAATTTCAGAGCCAGGGTCAATCTATCAGCACTGGCACAGCTGTAGGAAGGCATCGACCTGCCTAGCCCCCTTCTCAGCAGACTCAGGACTCACTTGACATCCAAGGGTTATTCATGGACATGGTTATGGTGGACATGGGAATAGAGATAGGACAGGAGTCCAGCTATACCACACTTCATAGTGGGGAGAGCTCAGTCCTCACAGTGGCACATCTCACTTACCAGTGTGACCTAACAGGTGACTTCACCTCTATGAGCCTCAAGCCATAGCATCTGCTCACATCCAACATCCAACGAGAACAGCTGGAAACATTCTCTGGTGTGCAAATGCAGAAACTGTTCATACTGTGCAGTGGGAGTGATAGTAATTCTTCCTCTAAGGGAAGAATTTGAGACATTGGGTTGTCTAGAAGGTGCAAGGCACACAATGGCCATTGCCTGTGGGATTCTGCTTTTTCTGTTGGGGGATAGGTTTACTGTGCAGACCACTGATTGTGGTTTTTACTCTCTTGTTGGTACTTGGGCAGTTTAGAGATTGCCCATCCCTCTTCCCAGGTGGATACTGCTGGTAAGGAGCCAGATTACAAATTTGTTGCTAAGGCCTTAGTGGACTGATTTTGAGGACTGCTCTACTTCCCTGGAGAATCCACCTGGGATTCCTTCCCTTCAGCAACCAGAACAGTGTGGAGAATGCCCTACCTTCTAGCAACTTTCTTTTCTCACATGCTGTGTGGCCAGGATTGGCTATGGAATAGTCAGTGTTCTCACCAGCTGTCTAAACACATCTGCTCCATCTAGAATTCCCTCCAAATTCTTCCATTACTTTTCCAAAGTCTTAGTTTCACTTCCATTAAACAGGAATGATAAGTCCTACCTAATTAGTTCAGGATAAATATTAAATTAAATAGTTCATGGTCATCTTTATATTAGTGTAGAGATTGAAGCTGATGTCTCCAATATTATTTTATTTTATCTTTCTCTTTCTTTTTGCACTCCGGCATGCATTGATTTCAGAACCAAGACTGTTGCATGGTGCTTGTCTTTATTGCTGTGGTGCTCACTGGATATTTAATTTGATATTTCTTTCTGTATTGTGGTGGTGTTTCAATTGCCTTTTTCACATCCTCTCTCAAACAGAGGTTGAAATCCTCTGGAAGGACTCCGCCTATTTTCAGCATATTTGACTTATTTTTTTTCTCTTATTTTGTACCCCAATCTATTGCTTTTCTTTCCTTCAAACAAAGCCACATAACTCCATTTATCTAGCTCTACTTCTTAAATAGAGGGGGAGACAGGGGAATGTACCAGGACCAAATACATATATGATCACTAATAGTGAGCAGGACAAAGAGGGGACCACCTACTCTAGCAGTCCGGGGGGTGATGGTGGGGTATATGGGTTGCAGAAGGGGAACTGGGATGGGGGAGGACAAATTTGGTGATGGGTATTCCCCTGATTCAGTGTTGATATGTACCTAAAATACTATTGTGAAAGATATGTAAGCCATTATAATCAAAATAAAAATTTTAAAAAAAGAAAAAAATTAAATAGTTCATGGAATTGATTATTGTTAAGGTCTTATTAATATTGACCAATAGGTAATGCTGCCAATAAATCAAGACACTCAAGTGTCAAAAGTAATTCATAGCTGTTGTTATTATTTTGATGCTTATTTCTATATCAGGACATAGTTGGGAAGGAAAGTTAACAAGTTTGTGAAATAAAGAAGCTGATCAGTGTTGGTGGGAATGCTGTCTACTTCAGCCTTATGGAAAGAAATATGGAAATCTGGGCCCGGAGAGATAGCACAGTGGTGTTTGCCTTGCAAGCAGCTGATCCAGGACCAAAGGTGGTTGGTTCAAATCCCGGTGTCCCATATGGTCCCCCGTGCCTACCAGGAGCTATTTCTTTTTTTTTTTTTCTTTTTTTTTTTTTTTTTTTTTTAACCTTTGATTTTTTTATTTTTTTTTTTTAATATATATAATTTTTATTTTGATCATAGTGTCTTACATATTGTTGACAATAACATTTTAGGTACATATTTACATAAAATCAGGGGGGATTCCCATCACCAATTTGTCCTCCCTACACCTCCGTTTTTGTCCTACCTCCCATTTCCTCTTCCCTCACCCCCAGGGCGGCTAGAATATGTGGTCCCCTCTGTATCCAACCCACTACTTAGTAGTCTTGCCCATGTTTGGTCTTAATGCCTCCCTTATCTCCCCCTCTAATTGTAGGCAGGACTAGCTAATTCAAGTTGCATGATTTTGCCTGAAAAAGAGAAGATAAATAAACTGGGGTAAGAGTCTAATACTCCAAAAATGGATGGAATCCTTCTAGAGGCTCCAGGAGCTATTTCTGAGCAGACAGCCAGGAGTAACCCTTGAGCAATGCCGGGTGTGGCCCAAAAACCAAAAAAAAAAAAAAAAGAAATATGGAAGTCTATCCAAAACATTGTACTAGAACTGCCATACAACCCACTAATATCACTTCTTGACATATATTCCCCAAAAAAAAGAAATGTTAATTTAAAAAGATATGTACACACTTATGTTCATTGTTGCAATTAGTTCAATAGCCAAGATATGGAAAAATCCAAATGCCCAATTATGGATGAGTGGATCAATAATTGGCACTACATATATATTTATATATTTCATACAATGGAATAGTATTAAACTCTAAGAGCAACATCATTCAATTTTCAGCAGCATATATGGAATTAGAGGATATCATGCTGAGTCAAGTCAGAAGGAAAGGGATACATGCAGAATAATCCCTCTCATATGTGGGGGTTAAAGATGCACTATATAAGCAAGGTAGCAAGAATGATACAAAAAAGACATATCCACTCAATTGTGTGGGTCAGTCCTTCCTTTATGTCTTTTTTGTATCATTATTGGGCTCCTCAGGAGAGGGAGGTAGATATACTGGTGGTGTATATGTTATTGGAATTATGTGCATGAGAAACCATTATTTTTTTTGGTTTTTCGGGCCACACTCGTTTGATGCTCAGGGGTTACTCCTGGCTAAGTGCTCAGAAATTGCCCCTGGCTTGGGGGAACCATATGGGACGCCGGGGGTTTGAACCACGGTCCTTCCTTGGCTAGCGCTTGCAAGGCAGATACCTTACCTCTAGTGCCACCTCACCGGTCCCAGAAACCATTATTAATAGTTTTAAACCACATAATTTCTATCAATAAAAAGTTTAAAAAAATAGTTACTCATACTAAGGAAAAAAACTTGATCTATCAAGAAAATATAAAAAATACTGTCTAAGAAGTATAAATACTTAAAACTTGCTCTTTGTGTGGTATTGTGGTAAAAGCATTTAACTTCTTTAGCAGATAAGAGACTTTGGTTTACATGAACTCAACTAAGGCTCGAACCCTGTTACCATATATGGTCCACAGAGCACTATCAAGAGTGAATCCTGAGCATCACAAGAAACCAAACAGAAAATTAACCAAACAAGAAGTTAAAATTAAAAAAAAATAAAATTCTTTGCCTCCATAATATCAAGCCCTTCTTACAAATAACCCAAGGCCAAAAAAAAAAAATCTAAGGCACATAGAACTTAAATAATTCCCCTAAAGTCAAACAGCTAATAAATGGAGGAACTGAGGCCCAACCCTATGCTTCTATGACTTCATAATACTAGATCTTGGTCACGAAGTAACTTTTTTAAGTATTATAAGGTGACATGGTGCCTTACAAAACCTAAAACTGCATCCTATTATTGTCACCCATACAAAACTTTAGTCAGCATTTTTAAAAATTTGTTAATAAAATAAACCTTAATCTAAAAGTTTAACAAGGAAAACCAAGTGACCTGGGTTTGCTCCACATCCCAACAGCCTCTCTGCAAGCTGTTGGCTCTTTTGTTGTCTTCCCTCTTTTGACGAGACAAGAGGTCATGAGAAAAAATGGATATCTTTTGGCATCTTTTGGCAGCTGTAGGACTTGAGGAAAGTGATAAATTTCTCTGACTCTCTAGTTAATTCGTGGAAAAAATTAAGTTTTCTAGTTAAGTAGTCATGTCCAACTTGCCTATGCAATGCACAAAGTTGAGTTTCTATATAAAATACCAACCGGGAAATTTTCCTTTGCCTTGTGAATTCACAGAGTAGTAGTAGAGTATAT
The DNA here is from genome assembly GCF_024139225.1 of Suncus etruscus. Lineage (NCBI taxonomy): Eukaryota > Metazoa > Chordata > Mammalia > Eulipotyphla > Soricidae > Suncus > Suncus etruscus. The sequence goes on along the minus strand of NC_064856.1, from coordinate 19,487,159 downwards.
TATAAGAAAAACACGAAGGATAGAGCAACCAATTCAATTTGAGGTGGGGGATACAGTAGGATGATATTTAGGGATAGGTCAGAATTCATAACCATGTAGGCACTTAAAGGATAAATAGTAATTTTCCAAGTCAATTGGTCAGGAAATGCACTTGCAGTAAAGATTATAAGCATGAAAGGGCTTACAAATAAAGTCAAATATGACTGTGTTTTCCTCAACAGATGGCCAACACCATGTCATGGAGAGCTTGTGCATTCAAGTCAAGGAGTTGTTAGGATTTTATTTTATTTTATTTTTTAATATTAACCCACATTAAGATACAATTATTAATTTTTATTTGACCAAAGTGGATTATAAATCTTTCACACTAATATTTTAGGTACATTGAATCAGGGGCATTCCCACCACCAATGTTGTCCTTCCTCTACCCCTGAGATCCATTTCCAAGTTCCCATTATCAGAATGATAGGATTTCTCATATATGTTATCTGTGTCACTAGGTGATGCTGGACAGTTAGGTTGCAGACAGTCTCAGATATGTGGCAAAATCAGCCAGCCAGGTTACTATAAGACTATCCCACCAAATAAACAGCCAAAAGCCTGACTGACTATTCAACCACCCTGCTAAGGCAGGCAATATAGGGTGTTGAACTGTGTTAACCTCTGTGCTAAAATCACTTAAAAGCCTGCTCAGAGAATAGGCCATAAATACCAGCCAAAGCAATGCAATCTCAAAGTGGCCCTTGAGATCAGTTGTACATATGTGAAAATCGCAATACAGAACTGTGGCATATGCACAAGAGAGGTTCAAGAGGCCTGACATAAAATATCAATCATGGAAATTTAACTCCCTTTCATAGGTTCATGGGGAAAGAAAGTCAAGGGAAAAGTATCTGTGTCACAAAAGACCTATAAGAGAACTTGCCCCCTGTGGTAGATTGCACTATTCTTTAAATTATTCACTGCCCTTTCTAGGGATAACATAGACTCTGATCCTGCTGAAATAACCCATGTTGCCCTTGGATGAGTGGGGAATAAATAAGACCACTCCATTGAAATCAAGAGTGTCAAGTATCTTACCTTGACCACTGAAATTCTAGCTAGAGTAATAAGTGTATGTTCTCAATAGAAACTGTAAGTGTTAACTGATGGTTGTCCATGTCTCTTATTGCCCTCGAGCACAGACTGACAATGTCTCATTGTCCTATGGAGGATTCTTTATTAGCTTTCTTTCCAACATGTAGAAAAGAAAGAAGAGTGTTGTATCCAATATAAAATGTCTGATCAGGATGAGTAAGAAATAAATATCTGCTCTTCTAAGCCATTGAGACGGGAGGAATATTTGTTACCAATTGGAGTGAGCTGACTGATGCATCTACCCAGCAGCATGTAAAGAAGAAAACTGCCACAACAAAAATCACTGCAAGCATTCTTCACCTATAAAAATACTATCACCTGGTAAGGAAACAGGGAAGTCCAATGATTTCCAAGGGCTGCTTAGCAGTCCCACTAATAGTAGCAACCATTGGCTAAAGCCTATAAAGCTGTCCTAGATATTTAGCAATGTTTAGAAAAGTTTGGCATGATCAGGACAAAAAAAATGAAGAGGGTAGAACCCAGAAATGCTTTTCACACAACCACACACACACAATCACACACACACACACACACACACACACACACACACATATACATGCACAAGTTATCCATCTACAAATGTCAATTGTGCTGAGGTTGAAAAAAAACCTGCCTTAGAGAGAAACCCAGAAGAGGGAAAAGAGGAGTGGCTATATATCACATTTAACAACAAGAGCATGTAGCATCTACATGCATTATTGAATTTACAAAGTGTTTGCTCATGCATTCTCTCATTTCACCTTTATAGTTCTCCTGAAGGATGGCTATTATCCCACCCAACCTAGCAGTAACAGAAAGAAAGCCAAGCACAACAGCTTACTTGTGGGTGCATTTATAAAGACAGGATCAGAACTCTTAACTCCTTTAAGCTCCCACACCTCCCTGCCTTGTGTCGTTAAACCTGGCCTGCTTACAATGTCATTTTCTTCAGAATGTCAATCAATACTCAGACATTCATAGTGGGGAGTAGTGTCTTAAGTGAGACTTGGTTATTTTTTTTAAATCCTTTTAATCCCTTTGAAGAACAGTCTCAGCAAAACTGGTGCACTTCTTGGTACATTTGTTTTGAAAAGCGTAACTTAGTTTTAATTATTTATGATAATGCAAGTGCAAACTAGTCAATTACCCCAGTATATCTTTTCAAAGCAACAAATCTTGAAGAAATCTCTAAATTACTGACCCCTTTCCTGGTGAATCAAAACAAAGATGGGATTCTGGGTGGGAAATCATCCATTGCCAATCAATTAGCTAACCACTATGCCAAATGCTCTCTAACACACCACTGCAGTGATGCAAGCAGTTTCCTGTAGCACTGGGCAAATCAACAGAGACTGGCAACATAAGAGTAAAGAGAGGGGGGAAACAAAACTTGAATGAAGGCCGGAGAGATAGCATGCAGGTAGGGGGTTTGCCTTGCATACAGAAGGATGCTGGTTCAAATCCCAGCATCCAATATGGTCCCCCGAGCCTGCCAGGAGTAACCCTTGAGCACTGCCAGGTCTGGCCCAAAAACAAAAAAAAACAAAACAAAACAAAACAAAAACACACAAAAAAAAACTTCATACTTGAATGACTAAACATGAGGCCTTTTCTTTTTTTTTTTTTTTGTCATCTGTGCAGAGTACAATTCCCAATTTTCTATCTTCTCTGTACAGAGCATAAAGCTAAAGACTATTTCCATAAATCACCTGTGCATTCCCATCCCCAAAACTCAGGCAAATCTTCTAGATTCACCCAATGGCTTCAGACATCTAGCGTAAAAAGCTACAACCTGAATTCTAATCAGAGATATGCAAAAAATGAGGATATCAACAGACAAATCAAAAACATTCCTATAACTAGCTTTCATCAATTAGATATTTTTATACTATTCAGTGAATGCTTTATGGCAATGACTAATCTGTAAAAGTTAATAATTAAGTATGATAAATACTAAAGACATTCATCAATAAATTAAAAATAAAATTTCAATATGACCAAGAAATCCCACACTGATATTTTTTAAAATTCACATCATTATCTTAAAAGGCTAACACACTTCCATTGTTATAGCTACAGTATTTGTAAGACCCAAGACATGGAAAACACTCTAAGAGTATTGGATATAGAATACATGGAAAAGTATAGGGAATAAGGTGCATGACTTGCATGTGGTGTACCCTAGTTTGATCTCTGGCACCATATAATGTACAGTACTTCCCCTTGCATTGAACTGAAAACCTGGTTGACTGAGGATTGCCTAAAGGGCTTCTAGGCCTTCTAAATACTGCTTGGGACATTCCAACCAAATGAAGAAAGATACAATTTGTTTACACTTCATGACATATTAGTCATCCCTAGAAAAGAAGAAAGCCTTACAGTAAGACTGTTAGTGTTGGGCTGGGAGCAATAGAGGGCAAAAGAGCTGGCAATCAGGCAGCAACCAGACAGCAGGAGCAGTAGAATTTCCACACACCCCTAGCACTTCAGCCTGAGGCTTTATATATCCCCTAACTAATTGTTATCCTTCTGCAGTTACATGCAGTGGGCTTCTGGTAACTGATATCTTCACCCTAAAAGGACAATACCCACTAATGGCTAGCCAGAGGCCATATGTGTCTGTTTCCTTATATCTCCTCCCTTTCCATAGGAAAAAAAGGGGAGCAGTGTAGAAATAAATAGCAGTAAGTTTTGTTCTACACAGCCAATAAAGTTTCAGGTAGGCCAGACACCTGAGTCCCCTTGGTCTGTATCCTCCATTATTTTACATCTTTAACCTCCTCCACTCAAAATCTTTCCTTCTCCTCACTATACTTTTGAATCTAGCATTATCTGGATAACCCCTACTTAAAGCATTGCATTTCATCATTTGGTTGTTTTAAACACCACATATAAGTAATATTCTACATTTAACCCCTTCTGGATTCATGTAACATAGTATCTTCCAGTTCCATCTATGTTGCAGAGAATTGCATGACTGCATAATTCCTTACAACTATATAGTATTCCACTGTATATCTGTACCATGACTTCATGAACCTGTTGTTGGACATATAGCTATTGTACTGAGTGCTGAGCTGAATATTGGTGTGCATATAATATGCTTTTTTTTGTTTTCTTTCTTAAGGATAAAATACCCCAAAGTAGAATTACTGGGTATATGGAAGCTTGATTCTGAGTTTACTGAGAATACTGTTACCCAAATAGCATTCCCACCAGCTTGGTGAGAGCTTCTTTTTCACCATATCCCTGCCTACACAGATTATTCCCAGATTTTTATGTGTATATCCACATTATGTCAAATGATATCTCATTGTTGTCTTAATATGAATTTCACTAATATAAAAGATGATGAGCATTTTTTTCATGTGCTTTATCGATCATTTGTTGGTCTTCCTCAGAGAGGTGTCATTTCCCTTCCCCATTTTTTATTGTGTTTGGAGTTTAACCTTTATATTTTGTATACCCTTAGATGTCAACCCTTTATCTGATGTGTTGAGTGCAAATATTTTCTCCCACTTTTTAGCTATTTTTTAGCTTTAGCCCATGCTTCTATTGTCATACAGAGACTTTTTAGTTTGATGTAGTCACATTTATTCAGATTTGGTTCTGTTGTCTATGCCATTGGCATCATAAAGTTCAAGATTCCTCTGAGGTTTAGGTTTTAGAGTGTTCTGCCTGTATTTTTCTCAGTGTAATTTATGGAGTCAATCTGATCCCTAGGTCTTTGATCCACACTAAGTTGTTTTATGTAAGATTTAATTTCTTACACATGATGATCCAATTGACCCAGTACCATTCTTTTAAGAGGCTCTTTATTCTATTTTATTTTCTAAGTTCCTTTGTCAAAAAATGAGTTGACCTACGTTCCAACAAAATTTTATATAACCCATAACATCTTCTCTCTCCATAATTGGTCACAAAATTCATTGACAATCTTTGTTGACTTTTTTCAAAGGCCAACTGCCTTATCAGATGTTTCATGGTCTCTTTTGCTCTCACTTAATTTTCCTATAAATTGGGCATAAGACTCTATGGCCCCTGGAAGATTTTTGTGTCAATCCTCTAACTGTTCTAACATGTACCCAGTGCTCACTTGGACATGTGTTAGAATGGTACGAGGCAGGATAGGTTGCTTTTCTTGTTTTGTTCATATTCTCTCTTTTCTATCAGCATGTCATTGTGATTCGAATGCTGGAAAGTCTCCTTGCAGATCGACCTAGGTTGTGCAGTTTGTTCTTGGTCTCTTCATACTACATTCTCCACAGCAAGTACAAGGAACGGCTCAGTCATATTCTAGCCACTATTTGAAAATCTTAGAGGATCCAAAGCACACTTTTACTCTAGCCAGTTTAATATTCTTTACAATATAAAAAAGTAGTCTGAAAGTAGCACAAGCCATTTGAAATGGCCAAAAGAATTTATTTTTAGCCTTTGGTAAGAAGGAAGCTCAGAAGACCTAGATCCTCTGGGAACTGATTGTATTCAATAAGGTGAGAGAGAATTTTCAGAATCTCTGAAATTAATATCTGAAGAGATACTACCTGACTCATCATGAGGTGCTAGAGTTTGAGTCATGCCTGGGAGATACAGGTCTCTCTAGGCTTTCACCAGTAGTATTGGTTTTTATTGTTGTTTTTTTTTTTAGTTTATTATATTTTATTATTTGTGAGTTCTTTATTTAAACATCTTGATTACAAATATGATTGTGATTAGGTTTCAGTCATGTAAAGAACAACCCCCTTCACCAATGCAACATTCCCACCACCAATGTCCCAAATCTCCCTCAATCCCACATCATCCCCACCTGTACTCTAAACAGGCTTTCCAGTTCCCTCATTCATTCACATGATTATGGTAGTTCTCTGTGTAGTTATTTCTATAACACTCTTTGTGGTGAGCTTCATGAAGTGAGCTGGAAGTTCCAGCCCTCCTCTCATTGTCTCTAAGGATTGTTGCAAAAATGACTTTTATTTTTCTTAAAACCCATAGATGAGTGAGAGAATTCTGCGTCTCTCTCTCTCCTCTGACTTATTTTACTCAGCATAATAGACTCCATGTATATCCACTTGTTGAAGATGTTTTCCCTGCTCCACTTAGGATTTCTTGCTCCTTTGTCAAAAATTAGGTAACTGTATGTCTGGGGGACAATGTCTGAGAACTCAAGCCTATTCCACTGATCTGAGGGTCTGTCTTTATTCCAATACCATGCTGTTTTGATAACTATTGCTTTGTAGTACAGTTTAAAGTTGGGGGAAGTAATGCCTCCCATTTTCCTTTTTCCTAGGAGTGCTTTAGCTATTCGAGGGTGTTTATTGTTCAAGATGAACTTCATAAGTGTTTGATACACTTCTTTGAAGAATATTATGGGTATCTTTAGAGGGATCGCATTAAATCTGTACAATGCATTAGGGAGTATTGCCATTTTAATTATGTTAATCCTGCCAATCCATGAGCAGGGTATGTGCTGAAGATCTTTGCATCTACATTAATCAGGGATATTGGTCTGTAATTTTCTTTTTTTTTTCTTTTTTCTTTTTCCTTTTTTCTTTTTCTTTTTTTTTTTTTTTTTTTTTTGGCAGCATCTCTGTCTGGTTTTGGTATCAAAGTGATGTTGGCTTTATAAAAGCTGTTTGGAAGTGTTCCCATTTTTTTTCAATTTCATAGAAGAGCCTGGCTAGGATTGGTAGTAGCTCCTCTTGAAAGATTTGAAAGAATTCATTAGTAAATCCATCTGGGCCTGGGCTTTTCTTTTTTGGCAGATGTTTGATTACAGTTTTAATTTCCTCAATAGTGATGGGGGTGTTTAGATATGCTACATCCTCCTTACTTAAATGTGGAAGGTTATAAATGTCCAAGAATTTATCCATTTCTTCTAGGTTCTCATGCTTAGTAGCATAAAGTTATGCAAAGTAGTCTCTGATTACCCTTTGGATCTCTGCAATATCTGTCATGATCTCCCCCTTTTCATTTCTAATATGGGTTATCAGGTTTCTCTCTCTCTCTTTCTTTGTGAGTTTTGCCAATGGTCTATCAATCTTGTTTATTTTTTTCAAAGAACCACCTTCTGCTTTCGTTGATCTTTCGGATTGTTTTTTGGGTTTCCACTTCGTTGATTTCTGTTCTCAGCTTTGTTATTTCCTTCTGTCTCCCTAGTTTTGGGTCCTTTTGTTGAGCACTTTCTAATTCTATGAGCTGCGTCATTAAACTCCTTCTTCTTTCCTGATGTGTGCTTGCAAAGCTATAAATTTTCCTCTCAGGACCGCTTTTGCTGTGTCCCATAGATTCTGGCAGTTTGTGTCTTCATTATCATTTGTTTCCAGGAAAGTTTTGATTTCCTCTTTAATTTCATCTCAGACCCACTGTTTTTTCAGGAGCAGGCTGTTTAATTTCCAATTGTTAAAGTTTTTCTTCTGTGTGGCTTTGTAGTTCACATCTGATTTCAGAGCCTTGTGGTCAGCAAAGGTAGCCTGCAAGATTTCTATCCTCTTGATTTTATGAAGGTATGTTTTATGTGTCAGCATGTGGTCTATCCTGGAGAATGACCCATGTACATTGGAGAAGAATGTGTATCCAAGTTTTTTGGGGTGGAGTGTCCTCTATATATCTACTAGTCCTCTTTCTTCCATTACTCTTTTCTGGGCTAGTATGTTTTGTTGGGTTTCAGTCTGGTGGACCTATCAAGTGTTGATAGGACTGTGTTAGAGGTCTCCCACAATTATTGTGTTATTATTGATGTCTTCTTTCAGATTTGTCAGTAATTGTATTAGATAATTTGCTGGTCTCTCATTGGGTGCATATATGTTTAATAACCTGATTTCTTCCTGTTGCACATATCCCTTGATTAGTACATAGTGTCCATCTTTGTCCCTTACCATTTTTCTGAGTATAAAGTTTGTATCATCTGACATTAATATGGCCACCCCAGCTTTTTTAAGGATGTTGTTTTGGATGATTTGGATGTTGATTTGGATGATTTTCTTCCAGCCTTTGATTTTGAGTCTATGTTTGTTCTGACTATTCAGGTGTGTTTCTTGTAGGCAACAGAAGGTTGGACTTATCTTCTTGACCCATTTTGCCACTCTGTGTCTTTTAGTTGGTGGATTTAGTCCATTGACATTGAGGGAGATGATTGTCATAGGATTTAATGTCATCTTTGTAGATAAGTTTGCTGTGTTTGTTGGTCTCTCTTGTCTTAAAGTAGACCTTTCAGTTCTTCCTTTAAGGCTGGTTTTTCATCTGCAAAGTTTCTGAGCTGTTGTTTATCCATGAAACTATGTATCCTTCCTTCAAACCTGAACGTGATTTGGGCTGGGTGCAGTATTCTCGGTGATACATTCATTTCATTCAGTCTTGTGACAATATCCCACCACTGTCTTCTGGCCTTGAGAGTTTCTTGTGGCATGTCTGCTGTAAGTCTTAGGAATGCTCCTTTAAATGTAATTTCCCTTTTTGATCTTGCTGCTTTCAGTATTCTATCTCTATCTGTGGGATTTATCATTGTAACGAGGATGTGTCTTGGGGTGTTTTTCTTTAGGTCTCTTTTAGCTGGTAATCTTCGGACATGCAGGATTTGATTGCATGTAGTCTTTAACTCTGGGAGTATCTCTTTGATGATGTCTTTGACAGTTGATTCTTCCTGGAGATCTCCTACCTAGGTCTCTGGGACTCCAATGATTCTTATGTTGTTTCTGTTGAGTTTATCAAAGACTTCTATTTTCATCTGTTCACATTCCTTGAGAACTTTTTCCATTGCCTGTTCGTTTGTCTTAAGGTTCTTTTCCAATTTCTTCATTTGTGTTGAGTTTTTCTGCATCTCATCTTCCAGTACTCCGATTCTCTCCTCAGTTGCTGATACCCTGCTGGCAAGGCCATCCATTGAGGTTTTCAGTTGAGCAACCATGTTTTTCAGATCTGTTATTTCAGTTTGGAGTTTTCTGATTTCTGTCTTTGTGTTCTGTTCAGATCGATCTATGCTTTCTTTGAGTTCTACAAACATCTTCCTTATTTATATTCTAAATTCCTTATTCGAGAGGTTAATCAAATGGTTGGAATTTTTTAGGTCATCGCGCTATCGTCTTCATTCTCTGTGCATGGTGTTTGCCTGCGAGGTTCCCCATTGTCTCGATTATAGTGTGATTTTTTCTGTGTGTTGTGGTGGGGTTCATTGGTTAGAAAGAGAGCGCAGGGCCCAGAGAGATAGCACAGCAGCGTTTGCCTTGCAAGCAGCCTATCCAGGACCAAAGGTGGTTGGTTCGAATCCCGGTGTCCCATATGGTCCCCTGTTCCTGCCAGGAGCTATTTCTGAGCAGACAGCCAGGAGTAACCCCTGAGCAATGCCAGGTGTGGCCCAAAAACCAAAAAAAAAAAAAAAAAAAAAAACAAGAAAGAGAGCGCAGCCGCAAAGCAAAGCAGAGCTCTGCTTCGCTTCATGGCTGTGCTCTTCTGGAGCCTCTGGAAGAGCTATTTTTCTGTGCCCTTTTCGGCCCACTCCCAAGAGGTTTAGGAGACAGGACAGTGGAAAAACACGCACAGGCAACACAGTTTCTCACAGTCGGGGACCACTGGGCGGGCGTAGATATTCCCAGCCTGACGTCACAAACAGGGGACTTGCCTTTCTGCAGAATACTGCAGATAGCCGGTTTTCATGGTCAGACACAGTTCCTTGGCGTTCCTTGGCCCTTGGATGAGCCTCTGGGAGAGCTATTTTTCTGGGCCCTTTTTGGCCTACTCCCAAGAGGTTCAGGAGACAGGACAGTGAAAAAATACGCACAGGCAACACTTACAGTTTCTCACCTCACCAATAGTACTTGAATGCAGGTCTCTCTAGACTGATAGTATTTTGAATATTATCAGTCCTAAATTGCATTTGAGTTTGAGCCGAAGTTTCTTCTGGAAAGATACCTCTCCCCTTGATGGCATTTTTAATTGAAATCTCCTGTACTGGAGGAGTGGGAGTAACACCCTCCATTGGATTTGATTTAGGGTTTGCAGAAGGAGTTCTCTTTTACCAATGATATAGGCACAGAAGTGGCTGAAAGGTTAACATTCACAGTTAAATTTGTCTAGTCTCCACTATTGGGGAGGAAAGCTAAGGGGTAGAATTTTTTAAGTAATTTGGTTAGTTCAGTATTGTTCTTTTTTTAGCATCATTTGTAAATATATATTCCAGCATGTATTATAGCTTCCCTCAAAGCTGAGTGCACTCATCTTTATGTCATTGCCCCTAATAATGTGAATAGATATAGATCTTTGAAAGACATGAAATAGGGTAAAAGACTTTCATTAAATATCAAAGACACCAGCATAGATTTAATCCACCATGATATTAGAGCCTTGATCCATGAAGGGATCATGGCTTTGATCCACAAGATCACAATTCTGATTCCCCAGAGGATCATGACTCATCCTGTTCCTGGCACCAAATGTAGTGTTAACCCGGAGCAGTCGGAGAGGTTCAGCAGAAGGCAGCAGGAGACCAGTAAATAGTTTCTCCAGCAATCTGGCAGGAACCATCCAGCAGAAGCAGTCTGGCAAGGATGGTGTCAAGCAGAGTCTCCTAGCCTCTTTCATTCCAACCAAATGGAAAAATGGACAATTTTGCATAAACATAATGAAATATTAGTCATCCCCAGAAAAGAAGAAAGTCTTGCATTAAAAACCATATGGATGAAATTGGCAATCATTGTGCTAAATAAAATAAGTCTACAAATAAAGACAAATTAATTGTTTAGTATTGCTTACATGTGGTTTTTTTAATCAAATTCATAGGGTTCTGAGATGTAGTACAAGGTAAGATGCTGGTTTCATCCCTGACACCCCATATAGTTCCTCTAGCACTTCCAAGAGTGATCCCTAAGCACAGAGCCAGGAATAAGCGCTGAGGTCAACAGGGTGCAGTCCCAAAGTAAAAAAGTCAATGAATTGTAAAAATAGAAACTAGAAGGTGGCCAAAGGCCAGAGTGAGGAAGTAAAGGAGAGAGAACAGACAAAGGGTACAGACTTCAGTCATCAAAGATTAGAAATGAGATCTACTTGATTAGCGGGGTGACTCTGAATAGATAATACTGAAAAGAAAAACTGAGGAAGGAGTAAGTAGAATAGACTGTACAAGATATAAACTTTGTAATTACCTCCCATTTTTAACCTTGATTTTAGACAGTGATTTTGATACCAGGTAATAAAAAGGGATCAGATGGAATAAGCTATGCTATTCATAGCTAAATGTCTGACAAGATAGTGGTGTTTTTTTCTGCCACAAATTTAGGTAGCTTCCCACAGAGCTGAGTGCACTAATCTTCATCAGGGATGCAAATTCCTCTCCCCCAATACATGCTATCAAATCAATGTCCCATGACCCTCAGCCCACCTGGGTCATCTTCAGTCAGTTACAGATAGAAACATTTGGAGGCACATGTATCCCTCATCTGTGCTATTTCTATGTCTCTTTTCTTCATGGCCTGATGACTTACATAGAACTCCTTGAAAGTGTTCATCTCCTGCATGTATCACCATCCTCTGAAGTCAACCTCTAATCCATGATATATGGAAGTGAATAATGCAATAGCCTCAGCCATCCAGAGCAAGGATTTGAAGGCTCAAGCCACTCAGTCTTTTATAACTGAGACCTACTTACCCACAGTTCTGCCTTTACCTTCATAGAATGCCTTTCACTGGCATTTTTCCCTCCCTGCCTAACTTCCTCTTTTTCCCCGCTTGTTCTTTCTGGGACCACCTTCCAGGATCCAACATACAGTTCTCCTTCTTAGAAGGACATGAAAGACACTGCTCTTCAATAAAATGGGCCACAAGCCTCTGACACTCAAAGTTCAAAGATACAAAGGCATAGACAGTGGGCCTGGCTGAATAGAAAGAGAGCAGGAAGGGCCATGAGTGTGATTGTTGAGATGGATGTAAGATGTAAGGCAGTGCTTCTCAATTATTTTCTATTAAGCCCCCTAGAAAGAAGAAAACATTTTTCGAGCCCTCTTTGCAACTGTAAATAGTATCTTTATTTTAAAAAACTCTTTAACCTGCAAAACAAAAACATAAAATAATTTGAGCTGATTTTTTAATCAGAAGTGATGTCTGAATTAATGGCTACAATAAGCAGGTTTTGCAATGCATGGCTTTTCGAAGTGGGGTTTGAAGCAGGACACAGCAACTCTCAGCTTCAGAGACATACAGAGACATAAGCACGGGGCTTAGCTTGTTATGACAGTGTTTGCTAAGGTCAAACGCACCACCTTTATGAAGCCTCGCGCCCGGGGGGGGGGGGGGGGGGGACGGGGCGCCCCACTATTTGAGAACTACTGGGAAGACCAAAGCCACCTTGATGATTCAAGGTTTAGAAGATCTTGGCTCCCATAAGTGAGCGAGGTTGATTCCAGCTTTCCATTTCCTTGTTTCCTTTAACCCTTCTAGTTTTCTTTAAAGGACTGCCTCTAATAATTTTGTAAATTATAGGTGAAAAAGTGGTAGAGGTGACCTAGGAATCTAAAACAGAAATGACCCACCTCCTCTCAGCCTCTCTAAGCAGAAGGTTAGAAGGCTTTATGCCTTCTCTGGGAACTTTAAGTCTTTTTTTTTTTAATTTATTTAAACACCTTAATTACAAACATGATTGTAATTGGGTTTCAGTCATGTAAAGAACACCCTCCGTCACCGGTACAACATTCCCATCACCAATGTTCCAAATCTCCCTCCTCCCCACCCCACCCCGCCTGTACTTTAGACAGGCTTTCCACTTTCCTCATTCATTCACATTGTTAGGATAGTTCTCAGTGTAATTATTTCTCTAACTGCACTCACCACTCTTTGTGGTGAGTTTCATGTAGTGAGCTGGACCTTCCAGCCCTCATCTCTTTGTCTCTTAGAATTATTGCAAAAATGTCTTTTATTTTTCTTAAAACCCATAAATGAGTGAGACTATTCTGTGTCTATCTCTCTCCCTCTGACTTATTTAACTCAGCATAATAGATTCCATGTACATCCATGTATAGGAAAATTTCATGACTTCATTTCTCCTGATGGCTGCATAGTATTTCATTGTGTATATGTACCACAGTTTCTTTAGCCATTCATCTGTTGAAGGAAATCTTGGTTGTTTCCAGACTCTGGCTATTGTAAATAAAGCTGAAATGAATATAGGTGTGAGGAAGAGATTTTTGTATTGTATTTTTGTGTTCCTCAGGTATATCCCTAGGAGTGGTATAGCTGGATCATATGGGATCTCAATTTCCAGTTTTTGGAGGAATCTCCATATCGTTTTCCATAAAGGTTGGACTAGACAGCATTCCCACCAGCGACAGCATTCCCACCAGCAGTGAATAAGAGTTCCTTTCTCTCCACATTCCCGCCAGCACTGCTTGTTCTCATTCTTTGTGATATGTGTCAATCTCTGTGGCATAAGATGGTACCTCATAGTTGTTTTGATTTGCATCTCCCTGATGATCAGTGATATGGAGCATTTTTTTCTGTGCCTTTTGGCCATTTGCATTTCTTCTTTTACAAAGTGTCTGTTCATTTCTTCTCCCCATTTTTTGATGGGGTTAGATGATTTTTTTCTTATAAAGTTCTGTCAGTGCCTTGTTTAATTTGGATAATAGCCCCTTATCTGATGGGTATTGGGTGAATAGTTACTTCCACTCAGTGGATGGCTCTTGTATCCTGGGCACTGTTTCCATTTGGTAGGAAAATGAACAACTAACTTGCTTCACCAAGAATATTCACCCAGCTAGACTTACATGTATGTTTGAAGGGAAAAAAACACAGCCTCAGGGGCTGGAGCAGTGGTGCAGTGGTAGGGTGTTTGCCTTGTATGCGGCTGACCTAGGACAGACCATGGTTCAATCCCCCAGTGTCCCCTATGGTCTCTAAAACCAGGAGCAAGTTCTGAGCACATAGCCAGGAGTGGCCCCTGGGCATCACCGGGTGTGGCCAAAACAAAACAAAATGAAAAGAAAGAAACACAGCCTCATTGATAAGCAACAGCTCAGAAACTTTAGAAACTCAAAAGCAGCCTTAAAAGAAGAAATGTATTGTCTTTAAGACAGACCAATAGACCACCAAACTGAATTCAAAATGAAAAGGGAGAGATTACTACAGATACTACAGAAATTCAAAGGGTAATCAGAGACTACTTAAGAAATTCTATGCCACAAAACAAGAAAACCTGGGGAGAAAAAAAACTGATAAATTTTTAGACTCCTACAACCTTCCAAGGCTGAACCAAGATAATCTGGAATACCTGAGCAGACCTATCCCTATTGAAGAAACTGAAAAAGTAATCAAAAGGCTTTCCAAAATAAAGCCCAGGTTCAGATGTATTCATTAGTGAATCTTTCAAAAGTTTAAACAGGATCTACTGCCAATACTCTTGAAACTCTTCCAGGAAATTGAAAAAAACAGAAACACATCCAAATAGTTTCTATAAAGCCAACATCACCCTGATATCAAAAGCAGACAAAACACCACAAAAAAAGAGAATTATAGGTCTATATCCTTGACAAACACAGATGCAAAGTTCCTCAACAAAATACTATCAAACAGAATCCAACAACTCATTAAGAAGCTTATACACCATGACCAAGCAGGATTCATTCCAGAGATGCAAGGATGGTTTCATATATGCAAGTCAATCAATATAATATACCATATCAATAAAAGAAAAAACAAAACCATATGATCATATCAATAGACACTGAGAAAGCATTGGACAAGATCCAGCACCCATTCATGGTAAAAAAAAAAAAACCTTGCGATAAGAGGGGAATTGAAGAAACTTTCCTCAGTATTGTCAAAGCCATTTATCACAAACTCATTGCAGAGATTATACTAAATGGGGAAAAACTAAAAGATTTACCACTGAGATCTGGCACAAAGCAAAGTTGCCTCCTCTTGTCACTTCTATTCATTATAGTACTAGAAGTACTTGCCATAGCAATTAGAAAAGAAAAAGATATCGAGGGCATAGGAAAGAAATAGGAAAGGAAGAAGGAAGAAAGGAAGGAAAGAAAACATAGAAAAGAAAGAAGTGAAGAAATTAAGTTCTTGTTGTTTGCAGATGACATAATACTGTATATAGAAAATTCTAAAGACTCCACAAAATAGCTTCTAGAGACAATAGATTTATATGGTAAAGTGGAAGGCTAATAAAGTTAATATGCAAAAATCCATTGTGCTTTCCAATGTACAAATAATGAAAGAGAAGAAAAATTATATTGAAAAATTCCATTTATAATTGTGCCTGAGAAAATCAAGTACCTTGGAGTCAACATAACTAAATAGGTGAAAGAGCTACATAATGAAAAGTACAAAACACTGCTTCAAGAAATAAAAGAGGACACAAGGAAATGGAGACATATACTCTGGATTTGGGAGAAATAACATCATTAACATCTCAAAACTTCCTAAAACTTTGTACAGATTTAATGCAAACCCTATAAAAATTCCCATGACATTTTTCAAAGAACTAAATCGGACATTCTTGAAATTCGCATGAAAAACAATTCCGATGAATAGCGAAAGCTATCTTTGGCAAAAAAAAAAAAATGGGAGGAATCACTTTCCCCAGCTTTAAACTGTACTATAAATAGTAGTCATTAAAATAGCATAGTATTGAATTAAATACAGAGTCTTAGATCAATGGAATAGACTTGAATATCTGGAGATAGGACCACAGGTTTATGAACAATTTATGATGAATGAGCAAGGAATACAAAGTGGAACAAGGAAAGCCTTTTCAATAAATGGTGCTGGAAAAACTAGTCAACTATATGCAAAAACTGAACTCAGACCTCTTCATAAAACCATGCACGAAGGTCAAATCAAAATGCATTAAGACCTTAATATCACACATATTCAAGCCGACCTGGGATGAGGGAAGAGGAAATGGGAGGTAGGACAGAAATGGAGGTGTAGGGAGGACAATTTGGTGATGGGAATCCCCCCTGATTTTATGTAAATATGTACCTAAAATATTATTGTCAACACTATGTAAACCATTATGATCAAAATAAAAATTAAAAAAAAAAAAAAAAAAAAAAGACCTTAATATCAGACCTGAAATCAGAAGGTACATAGAGGAAAACATGGGCAGAACACTAGTGACATTAAAGCTAAAGGCAGGGGCAGGAGTGGTGGTGCAGTGGTAGGGCATTTGCCTTGCACATGCTGACCTAGGACAGACTGCAGTTGATCCCCCAGTGTCCCATATGGCCCCCCAAGCCAGGAGCAATTTCTAAATGCATAGCCAGGAGTAACCCGTGAGCATCACCAGGTGTGACCCAAAAACCCAAAAACAAACAAAAAATAGCTAAAGTCATCATCAAGAGTGAAACACCACCAGCTAAGCAAATGGACTACAATTAAACTCAGAAGCTTTTGTACCTCAAAGGAAATAGTAACTAGGATACAAAGACTACCCACAAAGTAGAAAAATCTTTTAACCCAATATCCATCAAATAAGGGGTTAATTTCTAAAATATACTGACTGAACTTCACAAGGAAAAAAAATCTAACCCCATCAAAAAATGGGGATAAGAAATGAATAGACATTTCCTCAAAGAATAAATACAGATGACTAAAAGGCACATGAAAAAATGATGCTCATCACTAATCATCAGGGAGATGCAAATCAAAACAATGAAGTATCATTTCATACCACACAGACCAGGACACATCACCAAAAAAGGAACAACCAGCGCTGGCATGGATGTGGGAAAAAGGGGACTCTAATTCACTGCTGGTGGGATACAGACCGGTCCAGCCTTTATGATAAACAATAAGAACATTCCTGGGAAGGCTAGAAATTGAATTTCCATATGACCTAGCAATACCACTCCTAGGGATACAACCCATGAACCCAAAAACACAATACAGAAATGCCCTCTGCACTCCTATGTTCAGCATGGCACTATTTACAATAGCTAGAATCTGGAAGCAATCCAGGTGCCTGACTATAGATGAGTAGCCAAAGAAACTACACAATAAGATATTATTCAGCCATTAGGAAAAATTAAGTAGTGAAATTTGCTTATACATGAGTGGACATGGGGACTATTATGTTTTATAAAATGAACTAGAGGGAGAGGGAAAGATGGAATAATTTCATTCATTTTGGAATATAAGTAAAGCAAGGGATAGTATTGTAATAATACCCAGAGACAAAGGTTAGGAGGTCCAACTCTGGGTAGAAAGCTCACCACAAAGTGAGTATAGCTAGAGTAGAGACGGGTCCACTAGGATAATGATTGTTGGAATTGATTTCTCTGGTCCAGGACTAGGGTCTGAAAGTAGAGAAACTAACAGGCAAACACTCCTCCATTAACAGTAACGCAAACCATAGTATCATAAAGGAGAAAGAGATAGTGAGAGAAAGAGAGAGAAAAAGAGAGAGAGAAGCAATTTACCTGCCCTAGAGCAAAGCAGGAGGGGGGTAGGAGACATAGGTGGTGACATATGGTGACATTCCTATGGAGACATAGGAATGATGCACTAGTGAAGGATGGTGTACATTGTGTCACTGAAACCCAACAATAAACAGTGTTGTAGCCATAGTGCTTAGAGCAATTTTAAAAAAAAGAATAGACTACAAAAAGATCACAATGCAATATACATTATGATATGAAACATAAAAATTATTTTTTCATATTTATATAGAAAAAAGATAGATATATTGTACTCCAAAATGTTTTGTATGGTTGGTCTCATGAATTGAAATCAAAAACTGTTATAGGACTGAGGCCAAATGTGCTAGGGCATTTGCCTTGCACATGGCTGACCCAGAACAGACCACAATTTGATTCCCCTGCGTCCCCATATGGTCCCCCAAGCCAGGAATGATTTCTGAGTGCATAGCCAGGAGTAATCCCTGAGCATCACCGGATGTGGCCCTCCAAAAAATTTATATGACCACAGATTCCATTATGGTTATTCAAAGAAGCAAAAGATAAAGATGATCAAGACAGATTCAGTCAAATGGGAGCTCAGCCCTCAATATACACAGATTTTTCTTAATAATCCCTTTATTTTATCATACTGTGACACTTGAATACATAAAGACTGAAAAATGAAGGTATAGAATTGAAACAAGAAGTTCTTCAAATGTCAAAACCAACAAGAATCTGTAAAAATACTCCAGTCAATTTTCTAGAAGAATTATAGTCAATATATTTGATAAATATTATACAATCAAAATACATGATTCAGACAAAAATTTTTATCAGTGCAGGGATCCGAGAAATAGCACAGTGGGTACGGTACTCATCTTGCACACAGGTAACCCAGGTTCGATCCCTGGCATGCCATGTGGTCCCCTAATTTCCCCATGAATGATTCCTGAATATAGAGGCAGGAGTAACTCCTGAGCATCACTGGGGTAAACAAAAAAATTCTAGCCAGTGCAATATGAAACAAAAAGGCCTTCTTAACTATTGGTAAATAGAAAATACAAAAATAAAAGAATTTGAAACGCTAATAATAGAGTTAAACAAAATTACAAGATAGAAAAAACATAATTCAATCTATAGATTTTAAGATATCAACAACAAGCATTTATAACATTTAACTTAAAAACAAATTTATAGTAACAAAATAATTTATCATTATATTTAAGTGTCCAGAAAACAATATTCAATTCTCCACTCAATCCTGTGTTAGAGATGTTAGAAGTGCTACTATTTGATGCTTTTGGAAGAATTCCAGTGTATCCTTGTTTAAGGTTAAAATAAAGTTTTTATTTCCCTTTAATACAATTCCTTCTTAAGGAAATTTTAACAGTAAAGTTTGAAAATAAGTCTTGGTTATGTATAATGAGAAAGTAATTAGAAACAGATCTCCAAGACACAGGAATTGGTCATCCTGATGTTCCTGTCTTTGATCAATTTTAAGAAAATCTGTCGGGCCAGGCGGTGGCGCTAAAGGTAAGGTGCCTGCCTTGCCTGCGCTAGCCTTGGACGGACCGCGGTTCGATCCCCCGGTGTCCCATATGGTCCCCCAAGCCAGGAGCAACTTCTGAGCACATAGCCAGGAGTAACCCCTGAGCTTTACCGGGTGTGGCCCAAACACCAAAAAAAAAAAAAAAAAAAAAAAAAAAAAGAAAAGAAAATCTGTCACAGCTTATTCTTCTACTTGTGGGAGGAAATTTTTCTAAATTTGGAGTATTAAAATATATAATTATTTTCTATTTTAATTATTTTATATATAATATGAAAACATATAATTATTCTTTTTTTTTTTGTTTTGGAGAAGTACTCAGGAGTTATTCCTGGCTATGTACTCAGAAATCACTCCTGGTAGGCTCAGGGGACCATATGGGATGCCAGTAATCAAACCCAGGTCAGCCACATGCAAATCAAATGCTCTACTAAGTGTGCACTCTGGCCCCCAAACATATAATTATTCTTAATTAAAGCATATAATAAAGAATTTTTTGAACAAGAATTATCCAACACAAAAATCTATTAATTTTTTTAATGTCAATCAAATCTGGTCGCATCTATTAAAATGTTGATGGAGAAACTTTGTGATAGATAATGGTAGCCATCTTAATGATACTGGAACAGACAATGAACTGGATGGTGAGGAGTAGAATGGAGACAGAAATGGGAATAGATGATATATTATTGTTGGAGATTTAAAAAAAAGAAAAGGCTGAGGACATATCACCATTTGTAATCTAAAATATCTTGGTGAAAGGAGGAATTGAAGGAAAATTGGAGGAAAATCACTAGATTCCTCTCTTCTCCTGGTTAAGGTATTTGAGTACATCTGAAGAAAGGTTTGATGTTTCCTTCATTTCTACCTATTATTTGCAGTGAGAATCTCCACCAGAGAAGTCCTTAATACCAACTGATCTAAGAAGTCCTGCTATTTGTCATTCCTATAAGAGTTCTCATCTTATAATCTAGTAATTATAAGTAAATCTATAAGTAGATTGGACTTGCAAGTTGCTCTACTCAGGCCTCAGTTACCCTCTCAGTAGACACAGATATAAGTGAGTATCATCCCAACCACCTACAGACAATGGACAAGGAGAAAAGGTGAAATACCTAGGAAGATTTCACAGAGTTACAGCAAGAAGAGATATATAATCACCTTCACTTGATACTTATATATAAGCATTTCCCCCAAATTATGTGTGCTCCTTTATTTCATTCTTCCAACTCTGTGTGATAAGATGTTAATTATTCACATTTTACAGATGAGAAAATTAGAACTCTATCTCTATCTCTCTGTCTCTGTCTCTATCTGTCTCTCTGTTTCTGTCTCTATCTCTCTGCATCTCTGTGTTTCTGTCTCTGTCTCTGTTTCTGTCTCTCTCTCTCTCTCTGCATCTCTGTTTCTCTCTGTGTCTGTCTCTCTCCTATTCATTTAAGAGAGCAGAACTGCAACTTTTTATAACCACAGAGCCAAGAGTTCCACTAGCACATAGTTTGTTCTCATTGACTAGTTACTAAATTCATTACTATTTACAGATTGTTAAGCCAATTACTACAAACTAAGGATTCCAACTGGCAAATAACAGAGCCAGAAAACCTCCCAGCCTACCTCTTTCCTCTGCCTTGTTTCCTGTGCAGACCTAAGAATTTTAGATTTTTGGGTTTTCAAAGGAAGTTTTGCAATCAAACCAAAACTTTTTTAGATTAACCTGCTCCTTTCTTTTTTTTTAAATAATTTTAATTGTGACCAATGTGAATTTCAAGTCTTTCACAATTATATTTAAGGTACATAGTGACAGTGATTAGGGCCATTCCCACCACCAGTGTTGGCCTTGCTCCACCCCTGTTCCCAGCATGCATCCCATACCTTCCCCCTTTACCCCTAGACTCTAGTGTTAACAGGTCCCCTTTATGTATAGCTTGTTGTAGATTAGGTATCTTGATTCTGTTTCCGTTGACTTTGGGTTTGGCATTTAGGTCTGATCATTTTTTATTTTCAAAGTTCATGCAACTGTTTGTTCCTGGTACTATCCACATTTTCCCCCCCTCAATTTATGAGGCAGAACAAGATGATTTAAATTCTGCAGTTCTGTTGGAAAAAAAAAAAAAGGCACAAAACCTTGCCACACCAGCCCCCTTTCCTTTTTTTCTTTCTTCTTGTTTTGTTTGTTTTGTTGTTGTTTTTTGCTGTTGTGTTTTTTCTCATAGCCTGTTTTGGTTTGTTTTTTTCTCTTTTTTTAATATCTTTATTTATACAACTTGATTACAAACATGATTGTAGTTGGGTTTCAGTCATATAAAGAACACCCCCTTCACCAGTACAACATTCCCATCACCAATGCCCCAAATTTTCTACCTCCCTACCCCTTACCCGCCTATATTCTAGACGGGCTCTTGACTTCCTCATTCATTCATATTATTATGAAAGTTCTCAATGTAGTTATTTTTCTAACTGTACTCATCACTCTTTGTGGTGAGATTCATGTAGTGAGCTGAACCTTCCAGCCCTCATCTCTATTGTCTTGAGAATTATTACAAAAATGACTTTTATTTTTTTTTAAAACCCATAGATGAGTGATATTATTCTGTCTATCTCTCTCCCTCTGACTTATTTCACTCAGCATAATAGATTCCATGTGTATCCATATATAGGAAAAATTCATGACTTCATCTCTCCTGATGGCTGCATAATATTCCATTCTGTAAATACCAGTTTCTTTAGCCATTCATCTGTTGAAGGGCATCTTGGTTGTTTCCAAAGTCTGGCTGTTGTAAATAGCGCTGTAATGTATATTGGTGTGAAGAATGGATTTTTGAATTCTATTTTTGTGTTTTAGGGTATATCCCTAGGAGTGGTGTAGCTGGATCATATGGGAGCTCAATTTTCAGTTTTTTTGAGGAATCTCTATATTATTTTCCATAAAGGCTGGACTAGACAGCATTCCCACCAGCAGTGAATGAGAGTTCCTTTCTCTCCATATCCCCTCCAGCATCTATTGTTCTTGTTCTTTGTGATATGTGCCAGTCTCTGTGGTGTGAGATGATTCCTCATTGTTGTTTTGATTTGCATATCCCTGATAATTAGTGATGTGTAGTATTTTTTATGTGTCTTTTGGCTATTTGTATTTCTTCTTTGACAAATTGTTCATTTCTTCTCCCCATTTTTGATGGGGTTATATTTTTTTTCTTGTAAAGTTCTGTCAGTGTCTTGTATATTTTGGATAATAGTACATTACCTGATGGGTATTGGGTGAATAATTTCTCCTATTCAGTGGGTGGCTCTTATATCTTAGGCACTATTTCCTTTCCTTTGAGGTGCAGAAGCTTCTCAGCTTAATATATTTCCATCTGTTTATCTTTGGTTTTTTTTCTTTCTTTTCTTTTTAACCTGTTCCTTTCTTTAGAAAACATCCTGGGGGTGTTTTGATATGGGGAGAAGATGAAATTAAAGAGAGTTATCTCTGGACATTGTTGAGATCCTCACAAATATTCCCTTTAAACTTCATTACATGTTTGACCAAAGAGTACCTTCACTCATGTTGAAATTTCCCATTTGTTTGGCTGATCAATTTCTCTTCAAATTTTAATGCAAGGTTCAAACTGGCTGTGGTGTTTTAATTAAGCCAAAGTTGCAAAGTATCTGCAACATGTTGAACTTCATCCAAATCACCACTGTCTGCTGGGGTATTGCCAGAGAAGTGGAATGGGGCTGACAGAGCTTGGCTGGGCCAGGGCCAGGGACACTGTGCCCTCTAGTGGTGACCATTTAAAGAGCAACGAGCTATGTGACCCCAGAGGCTAGAACCCTCTATTGATTTCTGTGTCCTCTCCCTTTTATGTCATGTGCCTTCCAGAGGCCTGGCCCAACAAGCATTCCTCACTCTTCCCTAACTATGGAAGATAGTATTATGGTAGTTTGACTAGAAAAGTAAAGACACACAGCTGCAGGCTCAGCACTGGGCTGGGATTGGGACAAAGAATAAAAATCAGACATAGGGCCTGACCTCAGAAGGTTTTCCAAGGGATGATTGGGAGAAAAGTGACAAGTATGTAGCATCAAAAGTAAGTGACAGGGTGACAGCCCCAGTGTCCAGGCTATCAGAAGGCCTGGCAGGCCTTCATTAGGCTCTAGCCTGGTTTGTTCAGAGCCAGATAGCTGAGAGAACCAGCTAGTGAGAGTTTCAGAATACTGTTGGTAAGATTGATCTTTATATGTGACCCCTACTTCCTCAGTACAGGGTCTGAGCAAGATTTCCTAGGGATTTTGATCCACTCCCCAACCAGACAGACCAGTGGGCTAAAAACTAACCACCCAGGATCTCTAGTTTGTCTCTACTTGTTCATCTGGATCACTTTCAGTTGTAGTTCATCTGTACTAAAAGATGCTCATGCCCATTTCCATAAATAAAGCTCTGTGAAGTCCTGCCTAGATCCCTCTGTTTAACCCTTGGTCCTACAAGTTGACAACTCCTTCCATCACTAATGCTTTTGAACCAAGACTCTGTATTAGCAAACTATATGTCAGACTAGGCACAGTTTCCAAAGGATAGAGCAAGGTGAGTCCCAGAATGTTTAGCTGGATAGCAAATGATATTCTAGCTGAATAAAGCCACTTATAACTGATTACCCAGATTCTTTCTCTCCTCATATTAAAGGCACAATTTGATAAAAAAAAAAAAAGACAGCTCAGCTCTACAGACCCCCAATAAGAAAGACTTCCAATCTCAACAGAAGAAATTGAGATTTTTGCAAAGGTTCAGGGATTGATGATCTTTGTAGATTCATGGAAGGAAATGGCAAAATTCTTGTTCAATTAAAATTGCCAATCTGTGATTCTAAGGCATTTGTTAATAACATAATGTAATTAGGTGGTACCATGGCTTCCAAACTTGACTGAGCATGGGAATGTCAAGGGCATTTGTTAGCTGTGCTGATTCCCAGTTTCACCCCTTGGTTTTTTGACTCTCTGGAATTAACGTGTTGCTGACACTGCCAAATGCAAGATTATAGATGGAAAACTTTTCTAGAGTTCACTACCTCCCTCTGCTGTTGTTCTGTTAAACCCAGACCCACAAGTATCTAACACATTTTACCCCCAAACATCTGTTAAT
This sequence comes from Suncus etruscus, assembly GCF_024139225.1. Lineage (NCBI taxonomy): Eukaryota > Metazoa > Chordata > Mammalia > Eulipotyphla > Soricidae > Suncus > Suncus etruscus. The sequence goes on along the minus strand of NC_064856.1, from coordinate 19,462,990 downwards.
GATTTGCGTAGAGTTCACAGTGTGTGTTAGACACCTTGCAACGATCTAGACGATATGTATAGTGAAGACGTGAAGAGACGGTAAAGAGAGAGAGAGACCATATATAGAAGTCGGGGAGATTTTTCAGAGGGCAGGAGAACATGATTTGCATGCGGGAGCATTAGGTTCAATTCTGAACACAGTGATTAGAGTAACCTCACTAAAGGGAGAATATATACATAGAGAGAAACTGAAATAGAAAGAGACTGAGAGATAGGCAGGAATGGAGTGGGGAAACAGACAGAACGACAGATACAGAGGAACAGAGGATTTTAATAGATCCTCACACAACCCAGAGAGATTACTCTAACTTTCTAGACAAGAAAATCAAGGCACAGGAAGACAAATCACTGCCATGTTCACATAATTATGGTTCTATCCCTTGAGAGGTCAAAGATGTTGCTGAGCAGGAATAGTACAGGGGTGAAGGTGCTTGTGGTTGACCTGGTTCAAATCCCTGGCACCACATATGGTCCCTAAGTACTGCCATGAGCACCACCAATTGTAAATCCAAACTACCTACATAAAGATATTGGGAGATATAAATATATTGGAGATAAAAAGGGATATGATACCAAGAGAGATGGTAAATGAAAAATAAATTCATTGTGACCAGGGAGAGAAGAGCTGGTATGTTCAGTATTGGTCATGAATCAGGTGATCAACTGAGAGACATTGAGGCATGAAACATATCAGTGCAGAGATACAGAAGATACCTGAGCAAGGGTTCAGTATTTGAGAGTTGGCAATCTAGAAGTAGTAGATAAGATCTTTCTGCATCTGTTTCTTTGACTCAAAAATGAAAGTTAGAAAGTTAGAAAGATAGCACAAGGGGTAGGTCACTTACTGACATACAAATGACCTGAGTTCAATTCCTGACACCCTATATGGTTCCCCAAGCTCACATAGATTGATCCCTGGTGCAAAGTCAGGAATACGCTTTTAGCACTGCTGAATGCAGCAAAACAACAACAACAGCAACAACAAAAAGGTGGTGAATGGGGGAATTAAGAAGTTATCTTTAAGACTTGACAACAACAATGACCTGCTTACAGGACAGGGTTCTCTGCATTGCCCTTTAATTGTGAGGTGAAACGAGAGGATGCTCTGCACCATCCTGACTGCAATGTGGGATATGCAGATTCCAGGATCTTTAATACAGAAACATGATACCAACAACAGAGACTGTGTGAAAAATAAAAGTGTGTTGGCACTACAGACAATTACCTGGATTGAACAAACTAGTTTGCCTGGAGTTGGACTTATGCCAGGAAACTTCAGGGGTAGGGTCTCCTTGTAGTTAGGCCAAGCCTTTTTCTTTCCATGTCCCTTATATTTTGGTGGGCCTATGCAAACAATAATTACCACTCTAACACCATTTTTACTGTGCTCCTTTAACTCTAATCCTTAAGAAAAACAACCCACTTAAACTTTTGAGGTTAACTTAAACTAATATGCATGTGCATGGAAATGTAAAAAAGTAGTTTGCCTTCAATGTTTAAGGAGTTACATAGTTGTATGGCTTTAGATTGCTTTGTGTGCTGCTAAGAAATATTATGTACTACAATCTGGGGACTTGCGGGACAAAGTAATTGTACATGGGTTCTGTTTTATTTTTCTTAATGTTCCTTGGCTGAAAGTTCAAAGTTAAGATATCAGCAATGGGACTACTGAGAATTCTGTTTATGGGTGATTGTCCTTCCGCTGTAACTTTACCTTGTCCTCTTTCTTTGCATCTTTGTTCTCATAATTAAAAATAAAAAATTAATAAAAAAAAGTTATCTTCAGTACTAAAGAGATTTTACAAAAGGTTACAGAGTTTGTTTTTCTGTGCAACTAATGTTGAGTCAACCCCAGTAATACATATGACCCCATACAAGTACCTTCAGGATCACTCCTGGGCATAGAGCCAGTAATAATCCCTGAGCTTCTGTGGATATGGACAAAACTTTCCTCTCCCCCCACCAAAGTAGCTATTTTCAATGCTTTACACAGGTTCCTCAATAAGTTAAACTTAGAAATGCTATTGGAATCAGCAGTAACAATCCTAGGTACACCCCCAAAGAGCTGGAAACAAATATCCCAACAAAAATTTGAACAAAAATGTTTATGAAAGCTCTTTTCTAGTCAAAGGCAAAAAAAAATCTAAACATCTAAATGAAATGAGTTAGAGGGAGGTCAGACACAGAAAGATCTCATTCATATGTAGAATATAAAGAATAACAGGGAGATAATTGTTACCCCCCACTTAGGGGGGCATGCACCAGACATGGCCTTTTGCCTTCCTGGGGCAGTGCCTTCCTCCCAAAGAATTATTTGCCAAAAGGCCCGCTCAGCGAAGTCAATCATTTGACCCTTTGCGTGGATTATTGGCAGTAATTCCAACATGGCTGTAATATTACAGCCTCAGCTTTCCTACAGACAAAGAAATGTCAGTATCAAAAACACACCAAAAGTTTCCTGCTGGCTAGTTTGTTTTTCTGAGTCTAGCTCTATAATGGTAAACAATTATTTCCGTCCCCCCTAAAATCTATTTTCCGGCAACTACATAAACATCATAAATATCTCTGTCTCTCTCCTCCTGGTTTCTTGAAAAACCTGCTTTTTGCTAAATCAAAAACATCTCTATCTCTTGTTTCACTGCCCTCCAAGAGGGGTCTTTCTCACTTATAGGATAGTCATTTTGATATGTAGATTCTAGGCCTGGTTCCCCATTGTACTGCTCTCCTGCTCTTTGTTCTCCCTGAGGACACCTTGCATATACCAGAGTTTGTGCTTATAAATGTCATCAGCTGAAAAGTAAATTTGTCTCTCATCCCTTGGATGTGGGTCCCCATACAATTCATTTTGTGTGGTCTCATTTATTTCATTTTCATATTTCATATTCATCCACCTTGTGTGTCCACTTATCCCCAGTGAAAAATTATTTAACCCACTAAGGTTTTGCTTAGGGATGCTAACACATCTACAGCAGAAAATTAATGCCTAAAGGCAATAGTAATGAAGAGTAAGAGAATTTACCCTTGCTAATGGTGGTGAGGAAGGATAGGTTAGGGAAGAGACTGTTGATCCAGTGACAGAGAGAAGTAGCCACTCTGGACATGGACTGGATGCTAAAAGGAAATAAAATGCATGCAGGTTCTGCCAACACCTAGAGCACCAAACTGTGAGTAGCTCCTGAACACCCAAGTATGGCTGAACACCAAAGAAGCTTTCCCCACCAGAAGACTGATGTGGACATTCTCAGGATTAGCATGTAGAAGTCCAAGGTCACGGTATATCTGGGCAGGGATGGAGGGTTCTTCCCAGACCTCTCGGTGGGCTCTGTAAATAATTTATCTTGTCCCTGGGTGTGCCATGTTCTCTCCTCTTCTAAAGACATTATCCTGAGGAATTAGATTCTCCCTGGTGACCTCAGTTTAGCGACCCAAACATCATATTGAAGTCCAATCACACTGGGCTTCAACACCAGTATAGGGTGGACCAAGCAGGTATGATTCAACCATGCAAAACTGCAAAGCATTAACTGGGAGCATCTTAGCCTTTGACCCATGGAAAGAGACCCATTCCTGTGGGCTTAGCTTGGACAGACAAGGCAAAGTACTAAGCATGGAGCCCAGCTGGAAGGAGTTGGTGCCTCTGCTTGCTGGCAGCCCTTCATGATATGGGGGAGGTTCAGCCGGGGATGAAGCATTTAAATAAGCCAGAATCCCACCAACCCCCACCCCATTACCACCTTTTAGACTTCAAAGGGTTAAGAAAGGTCGATAAGTCATGCAGACTTATTGACTGACCTTCTGGTGGGAGAGGGGGTGACTGGAGGGCGCAGAGAAGCATGACTGATTGGAAGCCTGAGTCTGTTCCAAGGAGGAGCCCTCTTTGTGGGCCCAAAATAAATAAAGGGCTGTCAATATCTCAGCTCCCAGCCATTGACAAAGGCTGCGGTCTCCATAGGCAATTAACACTTTACAGGGGCCATTACCCAGAGGCTACGATTGAAGCACGTTTTCTGCCCACAGCTCTACTATGGAAGCTTCTAAAAAAAAACATAAAAGTGAGCTAGAACAGCCCAGCGCTTTGCCTGACTGCTGACATGCCAGCAGTCATCTAGCCAAGGCATGAACCATCCACCCAACTTGGACCCATACTGGACTGTTCCAGACCTCACAGTCAGAAACTGGGCACATACATTTGCATCCTATTAAACTTGACAGTGCAACTGATGGTGCAACCCCAGCTGGGTTTGGAGGACAGAGTGGTCTGGAATCAGGCTGTCTGTTTTCAGGTTGTTGCCACATCATTTTGCTGTGTCACCTTGCATGGTAAAGTAAACCTCCATTCCTTCAATGGAAAAAAGGAAGCAAACATATTTCCCAGGACTGCAGTGAGAATATATATGATGCATTGCACATACACCAGGCTCAAAGTAAAACTGCAGTAAAAATAAAAGAGCTCAAACCTTTTGTTGCCATTCTTATCAAGAAGACCTATTGAAAGCACAAACTCCAGTGTCAAGCTCCTTTTCTGCCACTCCCACCTCTTGATTGGGCAACAACACCATTTGCTTGGGTCAACCGAGGGGGTGATCCCTCACTCATTGTCTGCCAAGCACTAACTGACCCCTGCCTGGGAAAACAGCTCAAAAATTTTATCCCAGGAGTTAGAAAGATTGTATATCAGTAGGCCCAAATCACCATCCTTCAAAAAGTTTCACCTAAATATGGTGGTTTGGGATCTCCATGACACAGATTCAAAGCAACAAACAGGATCTCTCTATGAGTGGACCTTTCACTGCAAACTGCTCAATGTTAAGTTATGAAGTAGGATTGGCCCACAGTGTTACTTTTCAGGTGACCTAGACATTGGGAAAGAGGCTCTAGGGAGGTGGACGAGCCCATCCAAAGGTCTTAGACTCAGTGTTGGAACTTCCCACCAGAAGTTACATGCACCTGATACCCTGGAGCCCCAAAAGTAAGAGCAGGAGGGAGGAGACTGTGATCCAGACCAGGAAGCTCATCTATGACCTGCATCCACCCATTGGGTAGGGCAGGAATCAGAGACCACAGTCAAGAAGTCCTCAGTATATTGGGATCACCCATGTTTATTTCAGCAGCCCCACTTCCTTCTACTTGGCCTTTAGTTTCATGCCAGAGCAGTATGAAGCCAGGCTGAGGCTATGGTCTCTGTGAGACCTTCTAGGTTCAGATTGAAAACTAAGGCTGACTTAATTCAATTTCTCACAGAAGCGGGACTTAAGCTAAGGATTGATGTGCTGGGAGGTGTCTAGTGGTCTGAGATATACCTACAGGGACCCAGGAAAACAGAATGGAAAGAGGAAAGAACAGCGTCTGTCTGACTTCAGAAAAGACCTAGTGTCAGCACCCATTATCCCCAAGAAAACATTTGAGAAATGTTTCAAGCTAATGTAAATTTCAGGAATCAACATTAGGATCTAGCACTGAGAATGAGAAATCTGAATATTCCATAGCTGAGAAAAATGCTTGGATTAATAAAGACTCCACCAGAACTTATTTGACTAAACTGAACTAAAAAAATCCAGCCTGGGAGAACCTTAAAGGACCCTGGTTATCTCTACCACCATTTCAGTCCCAAGATCACTCCACACTTCTGGAAGAAAGAGCAAAAATGCTCTGATTCACCCTGGGAGCAGAGCCAGCCTCTTCCCCAGGACACTTCATGTAATTCTTTATGTAACTCAGAGTAACTCTGTGCTCTATGGTTATTAAATTAGTCAGTATCATTTATCATACTGGGCTGTGATTTATCACCAGGTTTGCATGCCTCAGTTTGGTGCCCACACATGTGTCTGCTAGAGATCACACTTCCTGGCTTACGTACTCACACCTTTTAGCTGTGGTACTCACAAGAGCCATACTCATTTTTCTGGTGCTCAGAAATGCCTAGCTTGGGGAAGCCAGAAATATGGTGGTACTGGAAATCAAAAACAGAAGAACTTCCAAATTACAGGGGGTACATATGATACACTAGGGATTTGAATTTATGAGCATATAGTTTCAAGGCAAGAGTTTCTGTGCCATTCCTTCAGGCCCAGAGTTGGCTTTTTGTGCCTAATTGGCCCTGTTCTGATTGGTCCATTATCTCACTGACTTTTGTTTTGTCTTGGGGCCACACCCGGTGATGCTCAAGGGTTACTCCTGGCTATGCACTCAGAAATCGCTCCTGGCTTGGGGAACCATATGGGATGCCGGGATCGAAACTAGGTCTGTCCTGGATCAGCTGCGTGAAAGGCCAATGCCCTATTGCTGCGCTATCGCTACCGTCCATCTCAGAGAGTTTTGAAGAAAACTTTTAACTTCTCTGTGTGAGACCTTCAGACTCACCTCCCAGGAGCATCTCCCTTCTGGGGCTTATTAGAAAGATCAAATGAAGCAATCCACATTGACCACTGATTTTTGACCTAAATATTGGGCACCTGCTAGATGGCAGACACCAGCTCATTGAATTTCTTTTTATGAGCAACTAAATTGATCATGCTCCCACTAAACTCACCCAACCACTCTCCCTGAAATTTGATGTCAGTGCTTCCCATCATTTTCTTTTTTTTTATTTCTTTTTTATTAATAATTTTTATTTTGACCAAAGTGCATTACAAATCATTCACAGTAGTATTTTAGGTACATAGTGACATTGAATCAGGGGCATTCCCACCACCAGTGTTGTCCTTCCTCTACCCCTTTCCCTTTCCCAGCATACATCACATATCACCCCTCCTTCGCCCCTGGGCTGCTAGTATAAGTGGTTCCTTCGATGTCTAGCTTGATGTAGATTGGGTATCGATTCTATTGTAGTAGGCTTTGGATTTTGTGTTTAAGTCTGATCATTTTTTATTTCTACTCAATGTTCATACAACTGTTTGGTCTTGGTGCCCTTCATTATTTCCCCCTCAATTTATGAGGCAGAACAAGATGGCTCAAGTTATGTGGATCTATTTGAAGGTAAGAAAAAGAGAAAAAAATAAAAAAAGGTGGGGGCAAAAATTCAAACAAGCAAAAAATGGGAGGAGTCCTTCTAGACTCTAGAGACTATAAAAATCAGTTTAAGATAAGAAAGGGTAAAAGGAAGGAAAACATAAAAATAATACAAAATAAGCAAACTCCCCCAAAATAAACAAAACAAAAACAAACAAAAAACCTGAAAAGCAACACAGCAATAAAGACAACAACCAAACACTAACCATGGTCCTGAAATAAAGACAAATCAAAGCACATGGGGGAAAAAAGGCAAAGAAAACAAGCAACAACAATTACAAAAAAAAATGTTTTAATTTAACTTGTGCTATATTTTTGCATAGACACAGTAAAAATTGGGGAGATTAGAAAGGGAATTCTCCTGGCCTAAGAGATACAGGGTTTCTCTGCCCTTGAAGTATACTGTCATGGGTATAACTACAGACTCCGTACATGCTCATTTACTCTCCCCTAGGTCCTTTTGTGATGTCTGGAAGTTTTCCGCTCAGTCATGGGTGATAAAATTAGGCCTCTGTAGCTAGTGATCTTAGTATTTGCACATGTCATAGGATGGAGTCTTTCTTTTTAAGTAGAAAAATAGTATTTAGGGATAGTTTTAATTGTAGCTTAGGTAGCATAGTTACAAAGTGTTAATTTTTATAAATGCTAATACCCTCCACTATTGTTCTAATATCTCCTCTAATCCCCCTTTTTCCCTCTCCACTTTCCCCATTACTTGCTAAGATTGAGGGTTTGTCATCATTTAATACTGTCCATTTTTGTTTTGCTTTTCTAAATATCACAGATGAGTAAGCTTATCTGATATTTGCCTTCCTTTTAATTTATTTTGTTTACATGAGATCCTCCAGTTCCATCTAGGTTACATCAAATTGCAAGATTTTGCTCTTTTCTTAGCTGCATAGTATTCCAAAGTGTGTGGGTGGGTGGGTGTGTACAACACCAAACTTCTCTATTTATTTGGGTTGTTTCCATATCCTGGTTATTGTACTCACTACTTGTGTGAACATAGTTGTACATATATATTTCAAATTAATATTTTTGTGTTCTTGGGGTAGATGCTAAGAAATAGAATCACTGGTTCATATGAAAGCTTTGTTCTAACTTTTCTGAGAATTCACCATACTTGTTTTTATAAAGGTTAAGCTAGATGGCATTACCACTCACGGTAAATGAGGAAGGGTAGGAATACCTCCTTTTCACCATATTCCTGATAATGGTCATTTCCAGTCTTTTTGCCAGATGCCATTCTCACTGGTCTGAAATGATATCTCATTGTCATTTACATTTTCACTACCCTGGTAATAAATAACAACAAACACTTTCAAATACCTGCCCATCATCATTCATCTGTCCTCTTTTTTTGGGGGGAGGGGGAGAGCATACCCGGTAATGCTCAGGGGTTACTCCTGGCTATGCACTCAGAAATTGCTCCTGGCTTGGATGTTGGAGGAGCGAAGCACCACCTGTCCTAGGCTGGCGCGGGCAAGGCAGAAGCCTTACCTCTAGCACCACCACTCTGGCCCTCATCTGTTCTCTTTAAAGAAGTTATCACTGCCCATATTTTTACATAATCATAAAGTATGCACACAACTCCAAGTTACTTGGCTTCATTCTCAACATTTTCTAAGGAGCATGTTTTCATGTTACAAATAGAATTTCTGATCATTATTATTGCTTACTCAAAGCATTTTACTGGAAACTGCCGACTTGAAGAGCATTTTGAGCTTTTGGGTGTAGGACTTCCAGCTTCCCTTTCTTAATCCATTGATTTACCTTTCAATTATTCTCAATCTTCCCCTGCAAAAGAAGACATTTGGATTTTTTCAAAATTTACCTCAGACTCCCTGGGAGAAGTAAATCGGGTGCCATTTCATCAGTCAATTTAAATCTAATGTCAGGGTATTTTAGAAGCCAACTACTTCCCTAGGAGTGGAGCTGTCCCTCATGAGCTTGAGCAGTATGTTTCCACAAGGTGAACTATGCTTAAGCTGCTTTGCTTGCAATATAACTTGGCTACTGTCAAACTCCAGCCATTCTTCCATGTTAATAAAGGCACTGGTGGGAAGGTGATTTGAAAGATCATCTCACATGTAAATTGATATTTGTACATGTTTCCTTTGTTCACCTAAACTTTTAATAACAGTATAGCTAGAAGCTAAACTGATGTATGAACTAGAAATGAAGGAACATTTCATTCTCCTAAAAGGCATGGGGATATGAACCCCAATGAAGTCCTATAAATTTTCAGCATCAATATTACTAACATTATGAGACCATTTGCAAGGGAAGAGGACTAGTTAAAAAAAAAAAAGCTTGAGTATGTCTTCAGAAAAGATTAACATTGGAATCAGAATAGAGACTAAAGATCTTCATACCAATGAGAATGAATGCCATCACTAAGTTCCTGAAAAGAATAAAAATGTTGAGGAAAGTAAATCTGCTTTTGGCATAGCTGAGAAATACACATTCTCCCACTCTCAAATATCAATTATCTTTATTCTCAGGTTATCAGTTAGAAATTAGGACTTCACTTCATCAGCTTCTGGATCCTTAGACATTTAAACTTACTGTATTTTATCACTATTCTCTTAGTTAAGCAGTTTGCAAATGTAAAGCCATGGAATATCTGGGTTTCCATAAGCCATGAGGCAATTTCTACAACAAATTTTCTCTTTTCTGAATGTTTAGAGCTATCTGTAAGGTAAGGGTAGTATCTCTTTATAAGAAATTCCAGTTACTTACTGCACTAAACTTTTGTTCTCCAAGGTTAAAGCCGAAGAGATAGCATGGAAGTAAGGCGTTTGCCTTGCATGCAGAAGGTCAGTAGTTTGAATCCTGGCATCCCATATGGTACCCTGAGCCTGCCAGGAGCCGGGAAGGTGGCGCTAGAGGTAAGGTGTCTGCCTCGCAAGCGCTAGGATAGGACAAACTGCGGTTCGATCCCCCGGTGTCCCATATGCCCCCCCCAAGCCAGAGGCGATTTCTGAGCGCATAGCCAGGAGTAACCCCTGAGCGTCAAATGGGTGTGGCCCAAAAACCAAAAAAAAAAAAAAAAGCGGGAGTGGCCATGTTAATATGAGACGACACAAACTTTAGACTCAGAAAAGTTGTAAGGGACAAAGATGGATACTTTGTACTAGTCAAGGGATATGTACAACAGGAAGAAATCACACTACTAAAAATTTATGCACCCAATACCAGCAAAATAACTATTGAATTATTGAAAAATTTAAAAGAGGATATCAATAATAACACAATAATTTTGAGAGACCTCAACATGGCCCTGTCAACACTTGATAGGTCAACCAGACTGAAACCCAACAAAAATATACTAGCCCGAAAAAATGGCAGAAAAAGGCCTAGTAGATATATATAGGACACTCCATCCCCAGAAACCTGGATATACATTCTTCTCTAATGTACATGGGTCATTCTCCAGGATAGACCACATGCTGGCACATAAAGCACACCTCCATAAAATTAAGAGGATAGAAATCTTGCAGGCTACCTTTGATGACCACAAGGCTCTGAAATTAGATGTGAACTACAAAGGCACACAGAAGTAAAACTTTAACATTTGGAAATTAAACAGCCTGCTACTGAACAACCAATGGGTCTGAGATGAAATCAAAGAGGAAATCAAAACTTTCCTGGAAACAAATGACAATGGAGACACAAACTATCAGAATCTATGGGACACAGCAAAAGCAGCCCTGAGAGGAAAATTTATAGCTTTGCAAGCACACATTAGGAAGGAAGAAGGAGCATACCTGAATTGTTTAATGACGCAGCTTATAAAAATTGAAAATGATCAGTGAAAGAAACCAAAAATAGGTAGACAGAAGGAAATAACAAAACTTAGAGCAGAAATCAATGAAGTGGAAATGCAAAAAAACAATCCGAAAGATCAACAAAAGCAGAAGTTGGTTCTTTGAAAAAAATAAACAAGATTTATAGACCACTGGCAAAACTCACAAAGAAGGAGAGAGAGAGCAAAACTTGATAACACATATTAGAAATGAAAAGGGGGAAATCACTACAGATATGGCAGAGATTCAAAGGATAATCAGAGACTACTATGAGAAACTCTATGCCACTAAATATGAGAACCTGGAAGAAATGGACGAATTTCTGGACTCTTATAACCTCCCTAAGGAGGATGTAGCAGATCTAATTGGGCTAAGGTCAGGCTATGGGTCAGCTTTATAGTTAGGACTCATATACATATCATGTTCAGGGTAAGTGTTAGGATTAAGGTTATATTCAATATAAGTACCAACTTAGCGTTAGAGTAAAATTAGATTTAGAGTTTAGGAATACATCAACCCAATTCCTTTCAAAAAGTCATATTTTCTTCTCCCAGGAATGTTAAAATCTTTCCTAACATGTTCAGTCACTTCATTAATCTTTTATCCTCAGACTTCTATCATTTTCTTCACAATCTTCCTTAACTCATATGAATCAAGTCCTGCTATTACTCATCCTTACAGCATCAATACCCTTCCTATTGCTTTTTGTTAAGAAATATACATTTCTTATATAAAATGCTGACATTTTAGTGGTCTCAAAATCAGACAGAAACCATTTTTATATTTTCATGTCATTATATAAGCAATGCCTTCTATGTTATTATAAATTATTATATTATAAATTATTATGTCATAACATTATAATAATATATTATGATATAATAATTATTGTTATAATTTCCTATATTATTATGCTATGTTTATAACATATAAACAATATTTTATTATTTATTTATTTATTAAATAACCTAGAACACAGTCAGTATTTAACAAATGTCTCTTTTGAAAAAGGGAAGTAAGGAAGCAGATGTTAGTTTTCCTCCATCTCAGACAAAGTAAGTTGGCTTTTCCAAGAATAAGCAATGAAAAATACAATGTTTGCATTACCTGAGCAAGTAAATCAAAGCAACCTTTACACTTTATGTATTATTTATTTTAAGAAAATGACTCAACTGATTATGGCAAGTATGTCTTACTATTTGCTTTCTCTCTGTATGTTGGTGATCCAGGAAAGCCTGAGAAACAGCTCAAAGGCCTGCGAGTTACAGAGTTGATGATGCAGATTCCAGCCTCAGTTTGAAGAGCTAAGAACCAGGAATTCCAAGGGTAGGAAAATATTAATGTTCAAGTTCAATACTCAGGCAGAAAAAGAGTAAATCCAATCACACCAGATTGGTGAATCTAGGCATACTACTTTAAGTGAATTCAGCCACACTACACAGTAAATAGATATCCTTTACTCAGTCTACCAACTCAAAAGCTAATCTCGTTGAATAACCTCATTGGCCCATTTAGAACTAATAATGAATAGATACTTTGGCATATTTTCAGCCAATCAAGCACATGAATTAGCCGATCATAGTTAATAACTTGATTTGCATGACACAATGTCTTGCTCTTCCCTAATGGACTACCATCAGAAGAGGTAGAAAAAAAATCCAGAGTCCGGTGACTTTGAGGTATCAACTTCACCTTCTCTTTTTTTGCCTTCTTTAAAATTAAATTTCTTTATTTAAACACAGTTATTTATAGAGTTGTTCATAATACAGTTATTTCTGGAATTCAATATTTTAACACCAATTCTACCACCAATGTAATTCCTTCCAGCCTGATCATCAGTTTTCTAAACTCCCCATAGCCTGCACCCAAGCAGGTATGAATAATTTACTTAATATTGGTTGATACAACTAAATGGTAATGGAATTATAAGGAAAAAAACCTTCATTAAACAAGGTTTGTGGAAATATTCGCATTTCACAATGGAATTATTGTCTAAAGGTCTGCTAAGCTGTATATTGTCAGTGGAACATTCTGTTGTTGATTTTGTTTGTTGATTCACCTCCTCTTTCTAGCTTACATGTTATTCTCTACATTGAAGAGAAATCTTTGTAGTTCTCCCCTAAGTAGTAACAACTCTGGCTCTCTAAGGTTAAGTCCAAAGACTTAATCAAATAGAGGACTGAACACTGAGAATGTTACCAATGTAAAGGTGCTTTGTTGTAGGGTCCTACAAACTAATGCAGAGAATCAAGAATGCAATTGATTTGAAGTTGTTGGGATTATACCCTGAATGTCCCTGACCCCTTGAGTTTTTCAGCAGGTAATGGGTTTATCTCCGTGTAAAATTTGACGAAGGACAATTCACACTCTCTACTCATCCAGAAAGAGCTGGGCATCTCAAAATAATCTTTGAGATCACATCCAGTGACCAAGATTTTTTACTTCTGTTCAAGTTAAGACAATTCTGACTTTATTTACCTACCTCCTCTCTGGCTATCACAGTCATTTCTCTCTTTGTCTCTTTTTTCTCTTTTTCTCTCTCTCTCTCTCTCTCTCTCTCTCTCTCTCTCTCTCTCTCTCTGCCTGCTGTTTCAATCTAAGTAAAAATAAACCTTAATCACCTTTGTAAAGATGGGGAACTATAAACAAGTAGCACTTTAAAAATGAACTCTATTTAACAACTGTTAAGTGTTATTTCTTGAATGATACCAAAGATGATATCACATTCAGGTTGTAGTGTTAACGTCATCAGCCACGGATTAGGGAGCAATCAAAAGGGGAAAGAAAGTAAAAAACAAAAATCTGTAAATAGATTTCAGAAAGTTTAGTAGACAGCTCTCTGAATAAGGTTAAAAGGAATTAAAAGCTAGTAATCTTGTTATAACTTGAGGGATCTAACAGCAGAAAAGATATTATATACTCCACATTCCACTTGATCCTTCTACTATCTTATTCTAGACTAGAAAGAAATTTATCAACTGAAGAGACCCTATAAAGCCATAAAAACCATCAACCCTTATGTCTTCTTCCTTCCACACCTCCCTTGCTGTGTGTTCAACCTCTCTCTCCTCTGTTATGAATGTCTGCTTCAGACTCTCCACTATTCCAGGTGGCTGGTTGTATCATTGTTAGGTTTATTTGTCCCTTCCTGCTAGTAAGGAATATACACATTCCCATTTCATTAACTTTGAGCTTGCCTATGTTACATGCTTTGTTTGGTACATAACCAATCATCAAATGTAACAAATGGTATGTCGGAGCAGAAGCCAAAACATGTAGTGAATTTCTATTGATCTTTTGATCTCTTCTATGGAGAATAGCATGTTTTAGATTAGGATATTTTCTTCTACCTGAATCCAAAAATGAAAGAGAACTCAAGCAGAGCTTTAGCCAAACTGCAACTACTAAAATATGACAAAGAAATTGTCATTATTTATAAGGTATTGACATTTGAGGGGCTATTTGTTACCACAGCATGTCCTACCCAAGTCTGACTTATACACAATCGAGGCTTCTCCTCTATTTTTATCCTAACCAGTTCCAGCAAAACGTTGCCTAAATGTGTCTTCAGAATCATAGCTATGAAAAAATTCAGTAAGGATTGGATAAAATCAATTTTGGAAATTCTGCATAACTACTCCAGGAGATTCACAATTCCAATAAGTATATTAAAGATGCTGAGAAAACTTGTGATATTAGACAGGGGTGAAAGTCATTAGCTTTTGGGTCACAGTGCCTGGATTTGATCCTGGACCAACTACTGCTTACTAGATAAATGACTTTTGAAATGTCATCTCTTCTCTTTGAGCCTCGGTTTGTTTGATTTTTTTCTCCTTTTCATTTAAAAAAGTGAAGACAGTAAAAGAAACTTTAAAGTGATGTTGTAAGAATAAAATGAAATAATGCAAATGATGTATTAATGGGCCACAGAATGGCCTGCCCTTCTCCTCAATACTGAGGAATGATATATAAAATGTTTTTAAAGTGTTAAAAAATAAGTGTATATAATGCTCAGAAAAAATATCAAGACTTCACTAGATAATATGTAGAAGAAAATTATTTATTTTGTCATTACCCAAAACTTAAATCAAGTTTAAAATAAGTCTCAATGAAGAAAAATGCACCTCACTTTCAGTTCCAGACTTTAATTGCAACAACTCTTAGGGACCAGTAAGAAGGTAAATTAGATACTAATCTAAAATGTTTTACAACACAATTGGTTAACTTGTCCTCTTAGAAATTTATCTTACACCAACTTTCCTACATTTTCTTGATCTCCCAAGGAACTGGGGTGCCCAACTTTGACAACTGAGGCACATTTCCAAGCCCCATGGGTCTCTTTATTGAACTCTCATCTGAGATCTAAATATTTCACATTATACTGGCCACATTCTTCTTATCCTATATTAATCATCTTGTTATATCATAAACTGTCCTAAAACTTTTCTATTTAAAGCAGTGATAAGCATTTATTATCTCACATATTTATATAAATCAGGAGCTTTGTCACAGCTTAACTAGATGGCTGTGGCTTACTTAATATGTCTCAGGAGGAAAGAACAGTTCTGGGGCATTGTTGGTAGAAATATAATTAGTGCAGACTATAGAAAATGCTATAGAGATTCCCAATCAGAATAAAATTGAGCTATCATTTATATTATTTAACAGTACAACTCTTAGGTATATATCCAAAGAACATAAAAACATTAATTCAAAAGGGTATTTACACCCCATGTCCACACCAGCATTTTTCCCTATAGACAAAGCATAGAATCAACCAAAACGCCCTTGACAAGTGACTGAATAAAGGAGCTGTAATATAGATACTTATTTCATTAAATAAATCCCATTAAAATAGGTAAGTTATGGCTTTTGGATAAAAATAAAACAAAATGTGATTGTACTGAATGAAAATGGAAGGAAAGAAAAAAAAGTCAGTTACCAGATAGTTTCACTCATAGGTAGTATATAAATAACAAAAAAAAATGGACAAAGGTAAGAAAAGTAAGGGTAAGAAAAAGGTTAAAGGGTCTTTATAGTGGTAAGATAGCATAGATAGGGCATGCAGTAAATCTTATATAGATACAGAAATATAACACTATCCTACTATAGCATTGTTAGCCAATGGTAAATCAAATTTTAAAAGTTCTCACCAAAAAAGTTCTCACATGATTATAATATTTTCCAGGGCAAGTATTGGGATAAAGGATCTATCCCCATGAGAGTAGAGAGGCTCGATTTCTGGAATAGCTCTAAGGAAAAGTGTCCTCTGACTTCAGTCTTTTAGGTCCTTGCCTCCTGGACCTCTCTTTAGGCCTGCTTCAGTGTCCCCTTAACACAACAGCTGCATTACCCCAGAGTGAGTGAGCCCAAAAAGAATAAAAGATTAGTTCTAGTATCGTTTACTCTTTGCTTAAGGCCCCACTTCAGATATTCCATTTCTTAAATGTCTGTTTAATACAATCAGCCAGACTCTGAGAGAAATCTGAGAGAGCTGCATACAAAATCTGCTCCTACAAGAAAGGCTAACAAACAAGAGACCAACTTGGAAGCTGGCTCCCATAGTCTATTCTATTGCCCCAAGTGACTTATATTCTGCCAAAAGAAAAATGTACTCTCCCCTTTTAAAAGCCTTTATAAACTTGCAAGGACCAAGTCCAGTGGTCAGCACACAGTGAGATCCCCCCTCCATACATGGATCTCATAACAGGCCTACTCCTTACATCTCATCTCTGGTTTGTTCAAACACTATTTGTTCAAACACTCCATCCTATCTTCACTGTTGTCTTATGGATTCTACAGACCCCAAGCCCTCACACCTGCAAAAGTCAGATACCACCAGGCACAATTACTTTGTCTGCATGAAGCACATCTGCTGTGGATTTTTTTTCTCCTAAACCATCTCCTCCCTCAGCTGTTTTCATGGGCTCTTGAGCCCTTTCCACCACAGCAGTGAGGCCCACAGGAGTATGGAACCAATGAAGCAGAGGGATAGAGGGGAGGGAGATTCTGCTCCCCTCTGTCAGCCAGCTTGGGAGTCACCAAAACTACATGTAAATGCTCCCCCACCTGGGCAGCTACTGGGAGGGACTTGGCCTTTCTCTTCCCCCAGCACAAAGCAGCTGGATCATCTGCTGACACTAGGTTTCAGAATAGTTCATTTCAAGGGCAGCCACATCATGTCTCTGGTCCATTCATTCCTTTCACTCAACTACCAAGCTCCTACTAAGTGCCAGGTCCTGAGTAAGAAGGTAGAAATGTAAAGTTCTGCTCTAAAGAAGTTCATGGTTTGGTGGTAAAGATGGATAAGGGCATATTTTTCCAAAAAGAAATTATTAGTTAGTTTAATTAGAGCAAAAAAAGTAAAGTAAGTAAGGCTGGAGTGATAGTACAGCAGGTGGGGCACTTACCTTGCATGTAGCATTCCCAGCATTCCAAATGGTCCCTGAAGAACTACCAGGAGTAATTCCTGAGGAAAGAGTCACAAGTAAAACCTGAGCACTGTCCAAGTATGGTCCAAAATTTTAATTAATTTAATTTAAAATTTTTATTAAAAAATAAAATAAGCATAGAAGTCTTTAGGAACATGATTTAGAAGCACATGGAAAGTCAAGAAAGTGAAAACTTCCTGAGGAAGTGGTTCATAATAAAAGAAAATGATTGATTATTCTGAGGGACCTGACCATGAAAATATGTCCCAGGTAGTAGGCACAGCATGAGCAACTGTGCGAAGATATTAAATACTGATCTTGGCGCCAAGTATAAATCATTTATAGACTTTCTGTGGGAGTAACCATCTTTGTAGGATATGCAATTATGTTCAATTTGGGGTCAACCAGATAAAATATCAGACCAGGAATAGATCCAGGCTTGCCCTGAAAATTGTATGGGTCTTTTAAACTACTGTAATGTGTAGACTGTGGCAGAAATGGTCTGAACCTTTGTGAGAAAACATATGATGTAATTTTACTGTATTGCTCTTGCAACACCACCTCTGGAACTGCTGTGCTCAAGCACAGAAGAGCTAGCTCTCCTGCCCACAGCCCAAGAGCCAGGTATGAGAGCCAGAAAGATAATGTCAACTGCAGCCATCTCTGGGCTGCCTCCATATGAAAGAAAATACCTGAGCATAAACCAACTAGTTCTGTCAAATTCATGCTCTGAACCCTGAGAGAAGATACTGAGACAAGATTGCTGCTTTATGTCATTAAAAATGAAGATCTTTGTGCCACAATAATAGTTAGGTGGTACCAAAAAGCTTTCTTTTAGTGGAGGATGAAGATGTCATGTGGGACTCAATGGAAAAATAAAGTGCTGGCATCCATAATCTGCTGCTTCTGAGAAATCTTCTCCCTAAACCCCAATCCCACAACACTTCCTTAGAGTCCATGAGTGACTAAGTTAGTTCCAACTGAAATTTCTGGAATTTGCAAATAAATTAATATAAGTTGACTTAAAAAAATTAAATTAGCCAGTAATTTGAGATCAGCTTGATGGTGTGCTGTTTTTTTTTAACTACTTTATTTAAACTCTGAGGTTACGAATTTGTTCATGATTGAGTTTTAGTCATACAATGTCCAACACCATTCACCAGTGCAATTTCCCATCACCAATGTCCCCAGTTTTATTCCCACCCTCCTCCAGCTCTCTCCCCTGCCTGCCTCTATGGCAGACATTCTCTCTCTCTCTCCTGCTCTCTCTCTTTCACACACACAGATATACACTCTCTCTTTTTTCTTTTTAGACACTATCATTTATGATATTATCAGTGAAAGAGATATCATGCATATCATTTTATCTCCTTTCAGCACCCAGTTCTTGTCTAGAATGATTATTTCCAAGTACCACGGTCATGGTGGTCCCATCTCAGCCCTAACTGCGCTTCCCCACTATTTATGACAAACTTTCTATCATGGACTTCCTGGTCCTTATTTCTATTGTCTCTGAATATTATTACCATACTTTATTTTTTCATACTTTAAAGAGTTTTACTGTTGAGGTGCTGTGATTTACAATACAATTAAAATGTGGTGTGTTTTGAGCACACATTATGGGTGATGGGAGATGAGTGAGTGATGGAGAGGGAGTAAGCAGAGAGATCATACAGATTTTACAGAGAAACAGCCATATATGGCAATTTTTGGTATGCTGAATTCATATCCCACCCATCTCAACAGGGATTTGGGTAGACTTCTAAAGTTTTTTAATTCAAGGCAATAGAAGCCAGTGAACAATTTCTATTCAAAGAGTGATGGTTCAGGTGTGCACTATGGAAAGGTCAACCTGCCAGTTTAGAAGATGGGTCGGAGAGAAGTTTATTCTTCAAAAGGCGGCTGATATGATACAGGGGAACTGATAATGGCCTGAACCAAGATAGGACAGCTGGGGTAGAGTGAGAAAATATAATGAGGCATAATGGGCATGACTTGGTGTCTTTTATATGACAGAGGATGACAGAAAAGTAAGTGACTTCCAAGTTTGTGGTTTGAGCATCTGAAGAAATAATGTGAGTATCTGAAGAAGATGTGGTGTGAAACCTTCAGAAAATACTACCTGCCATAGGTGATAACAAAAATGACTCCGCCAGAAAGTGACATTTGAACTGATATCTCAGTGGTGAACAAAATCAAGCAGTGATCGATAAAGATGATGTATTAGGGGCAATATTCCTAGCAGAGGGAATATGCTGGGCCAAGTTCCTGACATACAAAAGAGCCTGGTGCACTCAAAAGGCTGATAAAAGGCCATAGATGTTGTGGTAAGTTGGAAATATAACTCTGGAGCTCAAGATAAAGGTCAGAGCTGAGAATAAAAATGTGGCATCCTAGAGTAGATGGCAGTGGAAGGGAGCAAACAAAAAGAGATGAGAACAATTCTTCAAGAACCCGAAGTTTTTTGTACTTAATATACTCTGCCAACTTAATTCTATTAAGACAAAATCAGGTTCAAAGCTTATCTTTCCACTCCTTGCCAACATAAGTGGCTGCCTTATTTGGCCACCTAGCTGTAACTTTTTTGCCTAGCTATAACAGTCATTTTACTAGATGGTCCCTGATATTTCAATCTACATGTGGTCCTCTCTCATACCAAATCAGGCTAATCTCATAGAGCAAGAGAATGCTGCAGATGTGATAATATGTGAGTTCTAAGGAAACAAAAGACTTTTCAGCCTTGACCTAAGACTGCTTACTCTCAGATTATCAGTAATCATTATGAGGATTCAAGCAATCCTGTGGAGATACCTATGTAATGAGGAACTGAAGTCTTCCACCAAAAGTCAGTACCAACATGCCAACCACCAGATGTGCATCTTGGAAGTGGATTCTCAAACCCACTCAAAACTTCAGATAATAACAGATCCCTAGTCTGCAATGCCACATGCTGAGTCTCAGACATCATACAGTAGAGACAAGCTATTCCTATTGTTTCCTGTCACAATTAATGGCTATTAAAGGTCATGAGAGAAAAGTAATATTTATTACTATTTTATTGGAGAGATGGTGTAATTTCCAATACAACAACAACTAACCCTAATCCTTTTGATCATCTCTTTATACCTCACATGTTTCCCAAAACTAACCAGTTTGAAGAGACTCTATGAGCTAAAAGAGATCACCAATTCAAATGTTGACTCAGTTTGGGGTTTACTAAAGAGTATTTAAAAATCATTTCTATTTGCACACCTCCAGAGACAGAAAACATATTAACCCCTAGGGCAACAGACTCCATTGAAAGCTGGGATCTCCATAACTCAGAATCATTGAAATTTCCTATCCTAATCCCACTCTTCTGATTTTCTTTTTCCCCAGAGATGTCTCTGACCCAGTGTTGAAACCAAACCACCCATCCCTGCCCTTCCCAACCTCCAAAAAAATCAAATTACAATTCCAAAAAGGCATGATCGACTTGGAAACATCAGCAAGAAAGTTCCATTTCCCTGAATCTCTAAATGAAAAAAGACTCCTTGTCAGTTTGATGCAATTAACTGTGGGAGATGATGACGGAGCAGTGAGAGTTTCTGCAAGAAGGCAGAGAGGTAGCGGAAGCCCAACTCAGACAGACATGCCGCAGATGGCACAACGAGATAACGCCTTTCACATTTCAGAAATCACATTGTCAACAATGCTCCCAGACTTGGAAATTAGCTGAAGTCATCAGGAGTGCCTGGCAGCAAGCAGCAGGCGCCTAGGTGGGGGCCCTTCATTTGACATTATGCATTGGTGCAAAAAGAAACTAGCAAGGTTCACAAAGCAGGTTGTTGGGTCAACTGCCTCAGGAGTCCACAGGAAGGGCATTCCTGGATCAGATTGAGGCTTTTATTTGCAGTCACCATTCAACTTTTCTCTTACTTTAGCTCCTATTCCAATAGTTAGAAACTAACTCCAAGATTCAGAACACACCTTTCTTCTATTCCATGCCTTTATGGGTTGATGCACCATCTTAGGTTGTACCCTCTTTGGATTATGAATTGATATATCCTCAAAGCATAGTTGATTCATTAATCCAATGTCTAAAATGAGAATTGCATTACTTTTATCAAAAGTACACTTGCTAAAACAAAAAAAAGTCTTTTATAAATATAAAATCTATCTGGCATATTCTGACCTTTCTATTATAGTTGCCTTGTCTTGGGCATCTCCCATCCTTAGAGGAGCCAGGAAACATAATCCAAAGTTTATCTACTGTTTCCCAAGATACCCATGACCCCAGTCAATTACAATGATTTGGAGGTCAGGGTGTTGAAAATTAGCTACTATTGCTGCCCTAATTGGTGCTATAGTATGAGATGTCACAGCAGGTAAAATTACGTATCTCATGCAAGGAAAGGGTAGTCCAGGAGAAAGTACATAAGAGCCCTTTTTGCAAAAGTAACTTCTTATCATTGTTTTATAGGAAAACAGGGCTTTATTTCTAACTGCAGAATCCTGATTCCTGAACAAAACTTTCCCTGAAAATTTGGAAAGATAAAAAATTAAAATGTGTCTGTTAAGGAAGTGGGCAGAGAAATGAGAGAAAACCTGGGGACATTAGTGGAGGGCAGCAGACACTGGTGACTAGATTTAAGCTGAAATATTGTATGACTAAAACTCTATTATTATCATCTTGCATGGTGTTGGAAACAAGACTCACAAAGGGCACTGGGTAGAAAGAAGAGTATGGAATCTTCTCTGACAGTCATGGAAACACAGATCACTGAAACTCAACTTGAGACTTCCAATCAAATCTCTCTGCCAGCTGCAAGTGTAGCCCCTAGGAGCTATCTAAGCCCTTAATTTTCCATCAGATCCCAGGAAATCCTGGTAATTTGTTTGCCAATACAGTACAGAAAACACTGAACAGAGAGATGAAACTTGCCAGGAAGTGAGACCAGTGAGAAAGGTGAAGCTGAATATTTTGTCTAGAGAAAGTACTGTGAGCAGCTGAGTCTGGATGATGCTCAAATTACTGCCACACACATTCTACCCAATACATACATACATACATACATACATACATACATACATACATACATACATACATACATACACACACAATCTTCTCATAAAGGCATTAAATCTTCTCTTGGCAATGACAACAGATTTTATTAAAATGTCAAATTTCACAAGATAGCATCGCCTCTGAGAGCAAGTGTACACAAGGACCTGACAGAGAAAAGCCAGTGGTGGGCGGCAAGGAAAAAAAATATTGCTGATTCATTCCCAAGATTCTGTTCCCAGCACTGTTCCTCAGGCTCCAACTTATCTCTATAGAAATAGGCAGCTGGAAAATTCACCTTGACCTCACACCTTTTGTGTGCCAGAAATTTTTGCACAAGTAAGCTTTGGTGATCATTTCAAATGACTGCGTGCCTAAAAACAGAGAAAACAAATTTTGAATGGAATTGCTGATTTTTCTTGTCCAAAACTGGTTTAGCTTCCCCAGCTGTCCCCAAAGTCAGCCCACCAACCCCTATCAGTCATGGGGATGACTAAGCTTTGTCCCTGGTTTCAGGTCTAGCCCAATCCAGGCAGGCTGGAAAGGCTACCAGAAAATTTGCAGAAACCCCCAAGAATCTAGAAAAGTTTGGATTTTTGCAAACCCCAAGGGAATTTCAGAGGAACAATGGCTGGCTTGATCCAAACCATAACTTCTCAAAGCATGAAGCCTAAACCAGGAATGTTTTGCAAGTTTGTGGTCCCTGACCACACAGCACAGGTGGAAAACTTTTCTAAACCCTCAGGTTCTCCTTCTTCCCCACTAAGTTTGAAAGCCCTTTGGAGGTAAGTGTCCGATCCTCACCCAGGCTGTGCCCACCCTAGGCCTGCTTGGCCCTCCAGCCTAGGCTCTGCTGGGTCACAATTCTTGAGGGATGCTGAGGGGGGCTATGTCGCCAAGGCTCAGCTACTGTCAGGAGTTGCAGCAGGTAAACCAGATCTAGCCAAAAGGCACCCCTTCTCTGTGTGTACTTGCACTCTGCCCACTAGGAATGGAAGGTGGAATGAGGCCAGGCTTCTTACACCCCTAAAGGCCCCACTCAAAACAGACAGCAGGCCTCTCCCGGTCACACCTGAGGAGCTCGGAGGTGCCAGCTCGGCAGTTAGGTCTAGATGGCAGCACGCTGCAGCTGATGGATCGCTTTCCAATGAGGGTGCGGCGCCGGCTGCCAGCTGTGCCAGTACAGGCTCTGGATCAGCTTGGCTGCATGCTCCAGCACATACGGGCCGGAACAGCGGACGTCATTCCGCCTTTGAGCAATTAATCTGTGCAGGAGACAGGCCGTCGACAGGACAGCGAATGCTCCTCTGCTGCCTTCACCCATGGGAGAGTTAGGGCCTGCAGAAAGCCTCGATTCTGCTGGAAGCCAAGTCCTGAAGTCCCTTGACACAGGCTCAAGCACAACCATCGATCGACCCTTCTTCCCTGCGCCTCACTTTTGGAGGGAATAAGGGTGAATGGGAAGTGGCGGGCATAGGGTACTGAGGAAAAGTTCAAGATGTGATCTTCAAGTGGGGGAATCCTAGCCCATGTGCAACAAATAGTACTTTTCTTTGTGCCCCAGCTCTGGCCTCCACCCACCATCACAGTTGTGAGGACCTAGACTGACAGTCCTTCAGGGAAATCCCAAGTACCATTACTAAACTAAGACAGCACCTGCCCCTCGGGCACTAGTGTTGAGCAGGTTCTTGGCCCCCATCCAGTCCACAAACGTCAGAACCCCAAGAGTTGGCCTTCAGAAAAAAATATAGGGTCACATCTCTTTCATTATTTGGGTGTGAGGACTCCCAAGCCAGGCTCTGGATGCCAGGGGTCTACTCTCTCCATTGAGAATCCTCAAAGACATACCCTCCAGTGCTAGGTGCCTCAGAGGTTAAACCCAGATGATGCTGGGATACCATGAGGCACCAAGAATAAGACAGGGGTCAGTGACATCTCTCAGATCTCTCCCTGTTCTATTCTGATTGTCCACATGGTTCCTAAATGACAATGGAGAAAAGCAAAAATGCCTCTAAGTGGCATTCAAAATCAGTTCCCAGGAGGAGTTTCACCCCTCCCCTTGACTCTTCCTCTTTCAGCCCAGAAAAATTGGCTCCCAATAAATTTTTGGGTATGGCAAGGCTTGCCTTCTAGTACTGTGCAAAGCTCACTAGTGTTTTCAACCATCAAGGCTTCACCACCCCCCTTCAAATTGGAAGCTGTCCCCAACCATCCATGGATATAGCCAATGTGCACAGCTATCTATCCAGGCCCTTTGTTACTGGACAACTGCTCTTTCCATCTGGCTCTTTCCATCACTGAGTTATGAGACCCACCAGCCCAGGGAACATATTAAATCCTCTCTATGGTCTGGTTCCTGCAGAGAGCCTGGGATGTAAAAGAGTCTCTCTAATGTTTAGGGTTCTCAAAAAGAAGCTTCCCTCAAAGAAAAGCTTGATGTGTGTTGTTCAAATACAACACCCCTGTCTAGAGCCATCCACCATGACCTATAAATAATGAAGCCATGATATGTTGCTCCACAACGTGGCAGAGGTCTAAGCCAAGGTCTGATCATACCTTTCATCTCCAGACCTGAGACTTGAATCCCTCTACCCCAGGGTCCACATTAGAAGAGTCCGACATCTCTCACTCTATGCTACCTAGTTCAGATTCAACTTATCATTCCATGGCCAAACCTACAGATTGCTTAGAAATAGTGCAACGCATCTGTTGGCCATAAATCAAGGCTTGACAACTCCCTAAGGTAGAACACACTGGAAAAAACATCCCAGAAAAAGACACTTAAAAAGGGAAATAGACTCAGATGATCAAGATCTTTTACTCTTTACCCTGACCTGTCTGACAGCTCTGATACTTCAGGGAAAGACATCATTTGGGAAGCAAGAGAGGCATGACAATTCCAAGCTCATCTCAACTCAAAAAGAAATATCTGCACCTACCTCACTGAAATGGTGATGTTGGAACTAGAAATGTCATCAGGCCATGAAATGCTCAAATATTTTATTTGGCATTATTTCTGAGTGATTATTTTAAATGGATACATTAAGTAAAGCAGATCATTTCTATGAAACTTATGGCCACCTCCATTAAAGACCTTTAAAATTTTAACAAAAAATAATAAAAGGAAACAAAATGTTATTTTCATAAGTTAGAATAAATAAAAACAATATTCCTTAACATAAAAGTTAAAGACAAAATGATGTAATAAAAAGAAAACATTAGCCTGTTTTACTACAATAGTTGGTTCTCAGAGGAAAGACAATCATCAAAATGATAAGCCATTAGCTACTCCAAATTTTAAATGATTCTCCAGACAAAACAAAGACTCTGGAACACAAATGAGAAAGTGAATATCAGTACAGAGAGGAAAAATGTAAAATAAAATTGCAAGTCAAGAGACACATCCCATGCCAGGAATAGTACAGGCTTAACATAATTGCTGATCCTGTCTCAAATTCCCAGCACCTCAGATTATTGCCCAAGCACCATTGGGGATCATGCCTGAGCACAGACATGGGAACAGCTTCTGAGCACTTCTGAGTGTATGGCTAAAATTTACTCCTCCCCACCAAGACCAAACAGGTGCAAGACTACTAGGTAGTAAGCTAGGTACAGAGGGGACCACATATTCTAGCAGCCCCGGGGGTGAGGGAGGAGGGTATGGGAGGTAGGACGAAAACGGAGGTGTAGGGAGGACAAATTGGTGATGGGATTCCCCCCTGATTTTATGTAAATATGTACCTAAAATATTATTGTCAACTATATGTAAGCCACTATGATCAAAATAAAAATTATATTAAAAAAATTTACTCCTCCCACACACACCACATATACAACCACACAAAATCACATACACACACCTGTCAGTACCTATTGTAAGGTTGCTGGAAGACCCTTTCAAGGAGGCATTTTTTGACCTGATACTTGAATGAGGAAAAGAACAATTTTTCAGAGACCTTGGGGCAGAATTTTCTAGGTACAAAGTCATTCTATATCTAAAGAATGGAAGAGGGCCGCTTTCAGATGAGGAAAGTAAAGTACCAGAGTAGTAAGCCTCTTGCTCTTCTGATCAATAGTGAGGTTTGAACTTGAATGCAGAAATTCTACCTCAAGACCTTGCAATTCAGCTCAGCACCCCCATGAGATTCTCTTACAAGCCCTTCCTTGGGATTTTGAAAATCCCAGTGTATGCTCTCAGCAGTAATGCCTGTCACCTCTGGGACTAAACTTCCAGCATATTCTATTTTCCAGATCATCTCAGCAGCCTTAGTATCTCCTCTCGCATGTTGTTTCCCCTGACATTGGTTACAAGAACTATACATGTCTCACACAATGACAGATCTTTTATCACTAGATGTCATGGCAGGAGTCAGGGAATAAGACAGGTGATAAGACTATAAAGTCATGTTTCCAGAAATGCCACACCTGCACTTCCACCTCTTTGCCAATTTCCACAATGCTTTATTATAATGAACAACAAGCTCATTAATAACCCCTCTCCTTTTTCTGAGCCACAGCCACCAGGGGAACCAGCAGGTGCAAGGGGCTCACAATTAGTCCTTTATAATGCGTGGTTGGCAATAAACCCACCCAAATCTGGAACAACCAGGACCTGACTCCATGGAGTATCAGCAGCCACTTGAGTAATTAATGGTAGAGCCACAAGATGGAAAAAAAAGTGTATTAACCCTTGTGAATCCATGAAGCATAGAATCTTTGGTTTAGGCAGATAAAGAGAGTATGAGTTTATTGCTAGAAGAAAATGAAGTGCCTGGTCTCAGTCTCCCTATCTGTGTCACTGGTATTTGTCCTTGGTAAGGCATGACCCCTCACCCTATATTATCATTAAAGATACATAAAATCTGCCTCATCCTGAAATTCCTATTGAGTCTCAGGATATTCCATCACTCTAGTTCAGAACAGAATTCATCTGAATGAATAAAACTGGGACCTTTCCTCAAAAAGGGTAGCCTGGGGATAAAGGTAGTATTGAAAAACAGGAGTAGCTATGATGGGGAAAGAGAGATGGATTCAAGCAGCAGATGAGGAGAAGGACTCTTCACAATCATTAAATTGGTATGGGAATCATGAAAGAACTCAGTTGTTTTGTATTGCCAGAAAAGATCATGAAAGGTTAGGTATATCTGATCAGGGAATATGGCCTAAATGGGCCACATAGAGAAGGCTCTGACCATTCAGACTTGGTTGCAAATGGAGAACAGTGGAGTCAGGGATATCTGATAGACTGACGTGTTGGCCAACCAACTGTAGGTTCAGCACAAGATATGGATTCACTTAGCCTCCACTATGTCAGGGATTACCCAGATTACTTCAATGATGCTTGAAGTTCTCCAGGGCAACACCAGGCAATGGTTGGGGAACCATATAACAATGGAGAGTGAACCAGGGTTAGTTCTCCGCAAAGATACACCTAACTCCTATGGTATTTTTCTTAGAGGCACCCAAATAATAATAAAATACTTTATAATCATAACTACCACAAAAAACACAATTCACAAAATATCAAATTTCTAATAAAGCTAGGATGGATACTACTGACTTTTCCTCTTAGCTTCAATATGGTTCAAGACTAATAAGTCTCTGCTTTCTGAGGTATCAGGCATCTTATATTCCTTACTCTGATAGGGTTAAGATCTAAGTCTCCTGTGTTAGCCCCCCAACACACACACACACACACGCATGCACGCATGCACAGAGACTCATCAATGACAGGGGGCTCAGAAAAAAGGGTCACTGTTTCTTCCTCTGCTATCCCTACTGCACCTGTGAATATGCTGTGTGCAAATACATATATCTAACGAAGGAAAGAGCAAATCCTTTCCTGTGTGTTCTGGATGTTCCATCAGAATCTACAAGAATATTTTCTCATAATGTACCTTTTAAAAAAAAAACCTCATTGGGAATGATGAAATGTGAATTGAAACCATGAGCTGCCATTATTCACTGCTTGAATAGCAAAGATTTAAGAGATAGACAATGCCCAGTATTGACATGGACTCAAGAAAAGCACATTCCTCTGCTTTGCTGCTAGTACTGCAAATTAAAATACAGTGGTTCTGGAAAGCAATTTGCAATATGTAACAAAAGCCCTTGAAAATTACATTTCTTTTGATCGAGCAATCTCACTTGAAAGAATTTATATGAAGGAAATAATTAGGCAAGTGCCAGAGGATGTATCTTCCAGGACATTTCATCACAGTATTGTTTAAGACAGCAAGAATTTGTGAGTAGCCCAAAGATCCATAGTTTTTGACTTACTGCTCCCATTAAAAAATATTAATTAAAATGTAGTATATAATGGAATACTATGCAGTCACTTAAAATAATGGTGTGACACTCTATTTACTTAAAGCAGAAGGATGCACATGGTGTGTCACATTGCATGTATAAAGTTATTAAACAGGTTCAGAGAAATAACTCAAGTCATTAAGTATATTCTTAATTTGTGTAAAGTATCATTAATCCACCATTTGCCACCCAGGGATTGCTGAGTGCAACTCATAGGCCCTGAGCTCTGGGGAAGAGGGGTGTCCTCTATTTTTAAAAACAAGATTACAAAGGAGAATGCACATAGTGTAATTAAGGTTTTAAAGTCTTTCTGGAATAACTCTAAAAGGTTGAATACTAATCTGGGTAATATAACATTAGATAATTTTAGAGAAGTACATGATCACAGTAAAATTTAAGGATACAGAAATTTTATGTGTATCTGCCACCCTATATCACATACAGACCTTCTTTTGTTATTAACAAAGTGATATTTTCATTATCATTGATGACCAGAGATTGACACATAGTTTATATAATAGCGTATTCCTACTATTGTATGTGCTGTGGGTTTAGATCAAAGTAAAATGGCATGCATTCATCATCATAGTTATCAGACAGAGAGGGTTTTTCATCACATGAAAAGTGTTTTTCATTATAGAGTCTTTTTACTGTCCTCACATACTTCTGTGTTATACCTTTTTCATCCCTCCCTAGCCCAACTTTTCTCAACCACCAATCTTTTAGGTTTTGTTTGTCTGGTGGTTTTTTGTCTTTTTTCAGATTGTTATAGACTTGTAATTATACAATGGACATCAAAACTACAAAAGACCTTGGATATGAAAAAGATATTTTTGGTTATGATACCAAAGATTACTTCATAAAAAGTTGATAACCACAACTTCATAAAAATTAAAATACTTCACTCTGCAAAAGTAATGAAATAGCACAAACACACTTACCAAATCCAGAACAGACAGCACAAATATGAGGGGAGATGTGGGGCAACAAGAACTCTCAGCTATTGCTGGTGAAATGTGACATGGTACTGCCACTTTGGGAGAAAGTTTGGTAGCTTCTTATAAAACTAAATAGTCTCTTCTACAATTCAGTGATAACCATCAAATTAAGAAAAAAAATTTGGGGCCGGAGAGATAGTATGGAGGTAAGGCGTTTGCCTTTCATGCAGAAGGTCATCAGTTTGAATCCGGCTTCCCATATGGTCCCCCGTGCCTGCCAGGAGCAATTTCTGAGCATGGAGCCAGGAGTTTCCCCTGAGCACTGCCGGGTGTGACCCACAAACCACAAAAAAAAAGTTATATGCTTTGCATATAGTTTTATTCATAGCATCTACGCTCATAATTACTGACTTAGATGCAAACAAGATACCTTTAAGTAGAAAGGTTAGCAGATAGGTACTGGTACCACCAGATCATAAATAATTATTCCACATGAAAAAGAAAGAAGTATAAAGCCTATAAAAGACTAGGACAAAGAAAACAATCTGAAGTTCCAATCATAGAACATTCTGGTTTTAAATTTATTCATCTTTAATTTTTTTATACTCTTTACATATTTTACACAATGTTCATTTGTATTCATATAGAAAAGTGAAAGTAGCACATACCTTGTTCTGTATGTGTTGGGTAAATGTGCTGCAGGGGAGGGTCATTTCCATTACCTCCTCATCTACATGGATCAGAATTAGGATAGAAGATCTTGTACAGATTCTTCCTTGGGCAAATGAGGCTGTTTTCTCTCTCATAGACAATACTTCATGCCTCTTCAGAACTATTTGAGGATAGATTACCATTCCTGTACATTCAGACCAAATACTAAATATCACCTTTTCACCATCAAAAGGCTGTTCCTGTATCCCGACTGAGGTGAAACCCCACCATGTCCCATGCCCTGTTTGGTCATTTATGGAACAGAGAAAACACGGTTAGCCTCGTGGGTGGACTTAGTGACAGGTGGCATGTGTCTATGAAATTTATTTGGCAGGATAAGCCAAATAACCAAAAGAAAAACCCAAACCTCTGCATTCATACAGCCAGGTGTTATTTTTATGGCACAGCCAGCCTGCCACTCAGTTCCACAAGCTCCTCACTGGGACTGAGGGAAAATCCACCTCCCTGACCTCACTTCACCAAAACAGAGGAAAGAAAATACAGCATATCTCTCACCCAGTCATTTTCATGTTATGCCAAAACAAATCACATGGCTGCCTAAGAGGATGAGGAAATACAACTCTATCTTATTATGAATCTAAGTGGCTAAATGTCAGAAATATCGGTAGAAAGCAAAAAACAACAATTCCCACAGTAGTTGTTTAGAAACAGTTTTGGGAAAGATTAAGTACTTATGTCAAACCCGTAGCTGCAAAAGAAACCTATGCTATGCCAGGTCTTGAGCTAGGGAAAAACCATATGAGAAAACTAGTTTAAATGATGCTTATGAAGGTAACACAGCTATTAAGAGCAAGAACTGGGACTGCACCCTACTAGTTATGCATATACCTGATCGAACCATTCCATGTTCTTATCATCTGTTGTTTTTACTTTATCTTCTGAAATAAAAATATAATGATAGCTCCAGAATCTTTCTGTAGGATAAGAAACTGGCCCTGAAATGTAGACAGAAGGACTCTGTGAATTGGGCAGTACATAGAATCCAATGTGTGGTCCCAAATGGAGGGAGCTGGGGCTGGAGTGATAGTAGAGTAAATATGGTGCTTGCCTTGCACAAACCAAGTTTGATTCCCTGCAACTCATATGGTCCCCCAAGCACCACCAGGAGTGATCAATGAGTGCAAAGCCAGGAGTAACCACTTAGCATATCTTGGTGTATCCAAAAACAAAAACAACAAAAAATGGACAGACAGTGGGGCTTGTGTTTACAACTTGGTGCACAATGAGACAGGGAGAAAGTGTCCAGTATAGTTGCAGTGTATCTCTGCCCCCTGGGACACTTAGCACTAGAGGATGCTAATTCTCTCATTTATCTCCAAGAGGGTTTGGGTCATTATCTCCCCATAGCATGGAAATCTTACTGAATTACTCAGCTTACCCCATCATCACATGCAACATATATGCATATATGCTCACATGGGACAGCTAATACCCATGTGCTCTTAATATAACACACACTGAGCCTGTGTCTGCCCATGAACTCTGTGGATGTGCAAGCCCTTCACCTGATTTACAGTCCTCTGCATAGTCAAGGTGTTGTTGAACCCTCTGAAATTGTCATTCTATCTATATGTGCATACACACACACACACACACATACACACACACACACACACACACACACACACTGCAGCAATGCATCCACCATCCTTGGGCACACACATGCTCACAAAATGCACATCAGATGCCATTCAGCAGCTCATCCAGTACCACTCTCATCTGTGAGCCATATACACACTATGCACAGCATGCACCAACACATCCAGCACTACATACAACTGGCTTCTTATTCCTACCCAGCCCCCTCCATTGCCTGACCCTGGCCATGGGCTCCAGAGTGCTGAGTTCAATCACTGTCACTGCCAAGGCTATATTAGAGCTCAGCTCCAACCATCCAAGAAATCGGTCACCCACATATGGCCTCTGTGGCCCTAGTTTCACCTCAGCAGCTGTGCTCCATATCTGTTTCACCCCTGCCCCAGTGAGCCAGCTGATCTTTAACCCTAAATGCCCCTTGTTCCCCCATCTCTTACACTAGAACCTGTCACTTTCCATTGGCAAGGCTTCCTGAATCCAGGTAGAGGAGCTCCCACTTAGCCTTAAAGACTCCTTCCTCTTCATAAACCCAGGCACAAAACGAAGGTAAAGGACATTAGTGAAGCCCCTGCCATCCAGAGCTCCAAAGGAATCTGTGGGCAATCATGTGAGAGCTAACTGTGGGAAGGGTGTATGACAGGCACTGAGTGTACAGCCAGAGACCTGCAATATCAGTACTGCAGCCAACCAAGGTCTCTCAGTGAAAACACAGGCAGATAGATACACAGATAACTATACAGAGACAGTGACAGACACTATCACACAGGCACAAGCACAGGTAGACAAAGGCAGACTGGTAGATGCACAGACACACAGATAAGATAGACAGACAGATACACAAACATATATGTAAAGATAGTCTCCATAAGAAAATTATTGTAGCCATGTGTATGCTGACAAAACTCATTGTGAGGAGTCACAATTATGCATGAGTTTAAATGGGCCTGTGTTTGTATAAATACAAACCGCTGTGCTCTACCTCTAAAACTTATATAATATGTGGCAATTTTTTCTCACATTTTTGAGTCTGGACCACACTCAGTTCTCACTTCTCCTGGCATAGGCTCATTGGTGGGTTTTCAGGGAATTAGATAGTATCAGAGATCAAATCTAGACCTTCTCTATGTAAAACACACACCCTATGTAAAACACCTCTATGTAAAGTACACACTCTATGTAAAACACACTTGAGCTATCTCTTTGTCCCTATATCTAAATTTTTTTAAATCTAGAAAAAAAAACCTTGTGTGTCTGTTGTGTATGTAAACATTTTTATGGGATTATTATGTTACTGACCCTACCCTGATCGATGATTATGCCCTACCCTAGGGTGTGACCTGGCATTCTGCTCCCACCCTAGGGTGGTGCCTGATTCTGCTTCCACCATTGGGTGGTAT